>NW_024070196.1:52626702-52779833 GCF_014754425.2 Oryx dammah
AACAGGGGTGAAAGATGAAAAGAGGTTTTGATTTATTACCATATCCCAATTTTAACCTCTGATCTTTATGTGTTATAAACCCAGCTGCAGAGCTACTTGCCATCTTAACTGCTGTTGCAAATGCTTAAAAAGAAAAGTGTTTTTTTATGGCTCCCTGAGAGGGTAAACACACCTTTAGCTACTACAGTGCTATAAAAATCAAGGTCAGGGTGACTTATCTCTTTCATTTCCCCCTGCTTCAAGGCCTCCTGGGAGAGCAGACGAAAATAAAATGGGAATATCTAAGGCACAAATAATCCAACAAACGGCAGGGCTGCGGGTAAAGTCCACCCAAAAACTGATGGAACATTTTATTTTCTCAAAATTGAAGTCCCTGCTATGCTGAGGACTATGCGCCACAATCACACACAAAAGCAACAAATGGGCCGGGCAGGAGTTTGTGGGGCAATGAGAGACTGAACCAAACGGCAAGATTTTGTGCTGTTTATCCTACAGGTCTTTGGGGACCAGTGTGCATTTGCAGGGAAGAGGAGTTGGCGGAGAGGTACGTGAACAAAACCTGAAGCCAGCCATTTACAGGGATTTTTTAAAAAATAATAATTTTATTTATTTTTGGCTGGGCTGGGTCTTTGTTGTTGCACACAGGGTGGGCTTTCTCTAGCTGCAGCGAGTAGGGGGGAGCTACTCTTCAATGCAGTGGCTTCTGTTGCAGAGTGCAGGCCCTAGCCATGTGGGCTTCAGTAGTCACAGCATGTGAGTTCAGTAGATATGGCACACGGGCTTAGCTGCTCTGCGGCATGTGGGATCTTCTCGTACCAGGGATCGAACCCGTGTCCCCTGCATTGGCAGGCACATGCTTCACCACTGAGCTGCCAAGAAAGCCCTACAGGGACTTTTTAACCGTTAAGTTTCAGAGTCTTTCTATTATTGCAAGGCCTGGCTACGCTTTCTTGGCATAAGAAAGAAGGATAACATCTGATTCCTCTCATGTCGAAATTCCAGGTTTTACTGAGGAAATCTGATCCTGTCCACTGTGCTGTCCTGATGACAGAAAAATCTATCAACAGAATCTCAGGCCAGGCCACCTTCATGGGTGGAAACACCACGTGCCTCACGATAAGGGCTGACTCCGAAGTACAGCAGAAGCTTTTACTCAGAAGGACGCTTTCCTAACCACCTGCAACTCGCCCATCCATGTCCCCGCCTGCCGGCCATGTGGCCTCAGGCAGACAGCTGGCCTTCCATAACTTCGCTTTCTTCGGGGAAAAGACAGTCTTGTTTCACAGAGCTGTGGCAAGAATGAAGTGAAGAAGGTATTCAGAATGGACTGACAGGGTGTGGAACACAGGAGGTTCTTGATAAAACGGATGAATGCATCCAGCTGACATTTCCCACGACGTTCGGAACAGTTCTGACCCTAGGCTGTGAGAAAGCACAGTTGAAGGACTCTTGGCCGCCTCAGCCAAGCCTCCCAGCGACTCGACTCAAGGGACAAGGAGAGAATGACTGTTAGGGGTGGGTGATGAGCAAAGGTCCTTGAGAGCCAAAGAGAACTACCACTTAGAGATTAGATACGCGGTTCTTCAATGAAAAGGCAAATTGAATCCCACCAGTACTGGCAGCACAAACACAACTCTCTTTTTTTATTAGCACCATTTCACTCTCCCAGCCCAGACAAGTATCTACATAGGAGAAAAGCCTAAGAGCTCTTCAACAGGAACTGGAGCCTGCCATTCCCCGTGCGCCCAGCCTCCCGAGCAAGAAAACGCCGCCAGGGACCCATCACTCACCCCTCACCTCAGCTCTCAGGCACCCTTCACAGCAAGGCCCTGTATCAAGCACCACTCAGGCAGGCCAGCGAGGGGAAACCTGGGAGACGGCGGGAGGGAGAGAGGGAAAACCCAGGCAGGAATGCTGAGGGTGCAGTTCTAAGCGCTGCAGGTACTCCAGGAGAAAGTGGACAGGCCAGTTGGATTCACATTTTAAGTCGTGTTGTTGCTGTTGTTTAGTCGCTTAGTTGTGTCCGGCTCTTTTGCGACCCCATGGACTATAGCCTTCCAGGCTCCTCTGTCCATGGGGTTTTCCTGGCAAGAATACTGGAGTGGGTTGCCATTTCCCTCTCCCAGGGATCTTCCCGACCCAGAGATTGAACTCGCATCTCTTGCATTGGCAGGTGGATTCTTTACCACTGACCCACCTGGAAGCCCTTTAGGTTGTGCAGCTGATGGCTAAGCCTCTTTCGGTTCAAAGCCCGTAATTCTAAGAATCTAAAAGAATAAAAAATAATGAAAGGTACCAAGTGAGAAACGACTGCCCTAAAATGATGAGAAGGCAGCTGCTGGAACAAATAAAAAGGGAAAGGCCACAGTTTTCATTCCTCAGCTTTTTATAAGGCTCAGAGAAATACGTGTTTTGATAAAGAAGAGCCTGCGAGTCCACCGTGCTTTCACAGCCACGGAAGCAAACGCAGCCATAACTGTAGGGAGAAATCGTCTGCCGGCCAGGAAGTGAAGCCTCCCAGCAACACTTGCCAAGAGCCTGTGTACGACGCGTCAGACTCTGCGTGGAGGACTGGGCGCAAAAGCCAGGCTGCGGCCCTCGGACCTCACAAGCTAATGGGAAAGTCAGAAATGTCTTGCTTCGAGGGAGAGAGCGCATGCGTGCAGGGCAGGAAACAGCAGGGAGCCCAGTGGTGGGTTCAGGATGGCTTCCTCAAGCAGGGTGCCTGAGCCGAGTCTCCAAGACGGGCGGGACTTAACCCGGAAGAGGGGCTGTAGAGAAAAGGGTTTCCGGCAGGAGGAGTAAAGAGGTCTTCCTCAAAATATCAGCAGTTATGGCTTCTGGTGCCCTGCCTCCTCTGTTCTTAGCTTGGATGACGGGAGTTAAGAGTGCTGACTGTTGGAGCCTTAAGTTCTCCACCTCACTGCTGCCTCCCCTTTTCTGGTGGGCTCGGGTCCGCTACAGTGGTTATACTCTTGGGAGAAGAAGAGAGCCGTGGAAAGTCAGCGTGTCTCTGTCTCACACTCGGGTTCAGTGTAATTTTCTGAATCTATAGTCCAAAAAGACGATAGGGCAGGAGGAAGAGCTAGCTTCTCATACCAGTTATTTAAATAGAGCAGAATGAGGATACTTCCCTGGGGTTCCAAGGGTTAGGACTTTGCCTTCCAATGCAAGGGGCGCAGCTTCAATCCCTGGTCGGGGAACTAGATCTCACATGCCTCAGAGCCAAAACACCGAAACGTAAAACAGAAGCAATGTTGTAACAAGTTCAATAAAGACTTTAAAAATGGTCCACGGTTAAAAAAAAGAAAAAACTTAAAAAAATTTTTAAAAGCAGAATGAGAAAGAGGGGAAAGAGAGAGGAAGGAAAGAGAGGGTAGGGTTTAAGAAAGGGAAGTTTTAGAAAGAAATCTCTTGTACTATTAGGGGTTTTGAAAGTAAGAGATACAGACACATTAAGCAAGTATAGCAAAAGTTAACAAATGTAAACTGTATGGGCAGTGATTATAAATATGATGGCTGCACCATTACTTTAACTTTTCTGTTATCATTTTTTATAACAGAAAGATAAAAAAAACTGGAGAAGAAAAGACCCACATCCCAACTTAAAAAAAAAAATCCAAAGAATTAAAAGGAAACTCACAAATATAAAATAAATGGTCAAATTCAGGGAACAAATGATAAACTACAGATCAAAGAGATGCAAATTAAAACACCAGAGATGCCATTTTTTGGCTCAGATTAACAGAGTTTTGAATGCATAGTAATAATGGTACCTAATATTTTTGTAAAGGTGTAGCCATTTTTGGAAATCATTTGACAGTTTTTTATGAAGTTAAACATATACTTTACACATCACCAAACATTCCCCAAGAGAAATAAAATATACGTCCACACTAAGGCTTGTACATAAACATTCGTAGCAGCTTTATTCGTGATAAAGCTGAAAACAATGAAAGGAAGACAAGCCAAATGTCTACCAACAGGTGAATGGATAAGACAGGTTGTGGTCTATCCAGGTAATAATACTTATACATGGAGCAACATGTATGACAGATGAGTTAAATATATGCTGAACAAAAGAAGTCAGGTAAAAGAGTATATCCTGTATGATTCTATTTACATAAAACACTGGACAAACTTAAGCTACAGTGAGAGAGACAGAGATGGGGTAGAATGCCTGGGGAGGGTCCAGGGGAACCTTCTTGGGTGGTGGAAGTGTCCTGTATCTGGGCTGCAGTGATAATACACGTATACACTGTATGTGTATATCTGTCAAAATTATACAGCTGCACATCTAAAAGGGTGAATTTTATTGTTTACATATTAAACCTCAATTGAGCTGATTTAAAATGACTTGGGTTTGATCCCTGGGGTTGGGAAGATTCCCTGGAGAAGGAAAAAGCAACCTACTCCAGTATCCTTGCCTGGAAAATTCCACAGACAGAGGAGCCTGGTAGGCTTCAGTCCATGGGGTCACAAACAAGACACAGCTGAGCAACTGACAGAGCACACACATATAACTGCGCATCTAAAAGCATGTATTTTATTGTTTACATATTAAACCTCAACAGAGCTGATTCAGAATTTAAAATTACAGTAATGAACAACCCAGAGCTGGGGGGGATATAGGCAAATGGGCTCTTACACACTGCTAGTGGGGATACTAGTCAGTACAACCTTTTTTTGGGGGGAGGGCAGGTAATAGCTTTATTGTGACATAATTCACATACAATTCACTTATTTGAAGTACACAATTCAATGGTTTTAGTGTGCTCAGAGAGTTGTGCAACTATCACCACAATCGAATGCAGACCATCTTCACGACCTCAAAACAACATTCTGTACCCCTTAGTCATCACTTCCCAATCCTGAACAACTACTAATCCACCTTCTCCTTCTCTACATGTGCTCATCCTGCAGGGTTCATATAACTGGAATCATACAATGCGTGGGTTTTTGTGACTGGCTTCTTCCACTTAGCATGTCTGCAAGGCTAATCCATGTTGGAGCAAGTGTATCATTCCACTTCGTGGTTGACTAATATTCCACTGAACGGATAGATAACATTTTATTTATTCATTAGCTGATGGGCATTTGAACTGTTTCTACCTTTTGGCTACCAGGAACACTGCTGCTAAGAACGTCTGTGTGCAGTGCTTTCCTTTCTCTCAGATACATACCTATGAGTGCAATTGCTGGGGCAAATGTCATCTCTGTTTAAGTTTTTTAGGAACTACTATGCTGCTTTCTACAACAGCTACACTATTTTACATTTCCACCAGCACTATAGGAAGGTCTCAATCTGTCTACATGCTCGCCAACATTTATCACAATCTAGTGGGTGCAAAGCAGGATTGCAATGTGGGTTTGACTTTCATTTCTCTAATGATTAGTAGTGTTGAACATCTTTTTACATGCTTATTGTGAAAGTGCTAGCTGCTCAGTTGTGTCTGACTCTTTGCAACCCCATGGACTACAGCCCACCAGGCTCCTATGTCCATGGAATTTTCCAGGCAAGAATACTGGAGTGGGTTGCTATTTTCTTCTCCAGGGTATATTCCTGACCCAGGGATCGAACCCAGTTCTCCCACACTGCAGGCAGATTTTTTTTACCGTCTACACCAGGGAAGCCCATATATCTATAATATCTTTAGAAAAATAACTATTCAACTCCTTTGCCTGTTTTTAACTGGGCTGTTTGTATTTTTATTTTTGAGTTGCAGAGTTCTTTATATATTCCAGATGCATAGTCCTTACTGGATGTATGATTTGCAAATACTTTCTCCCATTATGGGCTTCCCTGGTGGCTCAGATGGTAAAGAATCTGCCTGCAGTGCAGTAGACCCAGGTTTGATTCCTGGTTCAGGATGATCCCTGGAGAGGGGAATGGCTACCCACACCAGTATTCTTGCCTGGAGAATCCCATGGACAGAGGAGCCTGGTGGGCTACATACAGTCCATGGCATCGCAAAGAGTCAGATACAACTGAGCAACTAACACTTTCTTTCTCCCATTATAGAGGTTGTCTTTTCTTTTTTTTTTTAATTTATTTTTAATTGGAGGATAATTGCTTTACAATACTGTGTTGGTTTCTGCCATACATCAACATGAACCAGCCGTAGGTACAGGCTCCTCCTCTGGACCCTCCCTCCCATCCCACCCACCCCTCTGGGTTGTCAGGGTGAGCAAAGGTTTGAGCTCCCTGTGGGTTGTCTTTTCTAATTGATACAACTTCTGAAAACCAGTCTGGCAACATATATCCAAGACTTCAGTGTGAATCTTTAATCTTACAGTTTTACTTTTAGGAGTGTATCTTACGAAAACAACTAAAGGAGAATGAGAAGAGGTATAAATAAGAACACTCATCAAAGTACTTCTTAAACTGAATCTTAACCCTTACCTCACACCATATGTAAAAACTGACTCAAAATGGAGTGCAATCCTAAACGTAAGAGCTAAAACTATAAAACTTCCGGAAGAAAACCTAGGAAAAAAATATTAGAGGTCCTGGGTTTGGCAAGATTCATTAAATAGAACACAAACAAGCAAGAACCATTTAAAAACAACATCCATTGGCCTTTATCAAAAGTAAAAACTGTGGCTCTTTAATGATGGTACAGGTCTATCTTTACCTATGCAGGCACAGAAACAAAGTAAAAAGGGTACCGTGATAAAATAAACAAACCCAGGAAGATGTTTCAGAGGATTCTGCTCTTCTAATTCTGTCTTCCTGAAATGCCTGAATACTCCATTTGACAATGACTATGCATATCTATACAACAAGGAGGAGGGCTGGAAAGGAAACTTCATAAAACTATTTCCACTCTGAAAAGGGGAAAAAGTGAATTTCCTTCTCATAATTATTAGAAAGAAATACTTAATTAGCCAGGGGACTTGGTTTATCATGTTGATTTGGAGTTGTGTTTTTTTTTTAATTTGCCACATTTCAGAAATGAGAACACACTGGCATTTTCTTAAGAGCTTAATATTCTTAAGATCTGCAGATAATTTCTTTCATACATACAAGTTAACCCATTCAACAAATTTCAGTGATGTAACTGGATAACAATGGCTTAAAATCACTCTGTAAAAGAAGTTTAGAAGTATAGCATTATCTCACAACTAGCTGAAGCTTAGTTTAGGTACACTGAAGAAAGTGAAAATAATTCAAGACAGATAGTAAAGGTCTGTGCACTTGACTCAGAGGAGAGTCTCTAAGCCCTCACTAAGTTAATTACTCTCATTTTACACTCAATTTAACAAGTTATGCAAACCAATGGAAAACGGGAGGCCCCGGACAAAAAGGGAACGGAAATGGCAAACTCACTGCAGAACGGGTGGCAGCCAACAGCCCGGAGGAGACAGGTCATTGAAGATTTGAAAACTCACTTGAGAGATTGAGATGGTTGAGTAGAGAACTGAACATACTGCCTCGGTGCAGCTTCATCAAGAAGCCACTATGGTGCTAGGACTACACAGGAAATAACACTCAGAAATAGGTTTCTAAATAATCAAACATTACATTAGACTCAGTACGTTCAAGGAAGCAGTGCAGGGACCTCCGTGGTGGTCCAGTGGCTAAGACTCTATGCTCCCAATGCAGGGGGCCTGGGTTCGATCCCTGGTCTGAGAACCAGATCCCACACCACAATTAAGAGTTCTCATGTGGCAACTAAAAACCCCACACACTGCAACGAAGACTGAAGATCCTGTGTGCCAAAACTAAGGTCCAGCACAGCCAAATAAATAAATATATATATATATATTTTTTTTTTAAAAAGAAAGCATTGAAGATTATTACCCATTTGAGAGGGATTTCCAGTTCTCATTAAGAAGGGCTGATTTTATAAAAGAGATGATTAATGAAATAAACAACGGTGATCTGGAAAACTGGCTTGTATCAAAGGAAGCTCTAATCCTTAAGAGAAGGGCAAACAAATGAGTCATTTTTGCAAACATATTTTAATAGCTACCCACCCAACTTTAATACCACAAAATTCAAAGGACTGAACTAAAGAAGCAATTCAGCTCCACTGATAGGTTCTTCTGTGCTCCCCAAGCCCCTCATGGAGGTGGTTCCCAAGACTGTATCTAAGGGAAAACTAACAATGTGGACAAGGGCATTTTACATCATCCCCTCCCGTCCTCCCAGCTTTGTCCACCTCACAGACTCTCTGGCCTTTGCAGCTCTATCTTTGAGAAAACAAGCACTTGAGCTTGTCTGTCTGGGGTCAGGGTCATTAAAAAAAAAAATGTTTCTCATACTCTGCGTTTCTCCTAAGCTCTTCAAACGTCATTTCGTGACCACACTGGACTTGGAGAGCTATCCAGATGCAGGGGAATGAAATTCCTGGCACTGGAAGCAAATGGAGGCCCAGGCTTTCCGGTGTGAGCTCCCTCACTCCCTCAGGAGTTCCTGGCAGCCTCACCCCAGCTGCTGGGATTCCCACAAAGACAGCCGGACTGGACCAATCTGACCACACAAATGTGGAACTGATGAGGTACTGGTACCAGAAAGGACCGAAACTCTGGGTGTCTGGCCCAGGCTCAAGGGACAGCAGCTGGGAGTCCAGCCAGCCAAAGGAAAGATTCGCTCTCCAGATTAACCCCGCAGCTTGAGGCATCATACACAACAGGGAGAGATGGCAGGCTAAAAGGTCACAGCGGGGGTCAGCTCGGCAGCAAGGCTGCGGGTAGGGCACCTTGCCGGGACAAGCGAGCGCCACGGGAGGTTGAGGCCACGGGCAGCAGCCTGGTTCTTAAAAGCTCCCTTCCTCCAAGAGGCCAAGACAGCTGAATTCCAGCTGGGGTCCAGCAGCAGCCTGGGACGCCGGCTGACCAGGAGCAGACTGTCTGCTCTGGATGCTTAACTGATCACCTGAGATGCTGCTGTGCAGACAGGGCAAGGGAGAGCAGTTTCTCCCCTCTGGATTTCACCTCCCCCCAGGAACGCTGCTGAGGTGGAAGAAAAACAGCCGTTACTGAGCACTGGAGCGACGGAGCAATTCAAAGTGAACCAACTGGTGCTTTATCCCAGACAATGATGGCTTTGTCGACAGACTGCAACAGCCCAACAAACCCTGCACGCCCCTCCTCATTTCCATCTCTGGTCCCCAGGACTTGGAGACACCAGGCTGAAAAGAGGGAAGAAAGTTACTCTCAGAAACTAACAGCGTGTGACGCAACAGAGGCAGGCCCGCTGCCATTCAGCGATGACGCATCACCCAGGCTGGCCGTCCTGCAGTCGTGGGGTTCCTACTGCGCCCAGGACACAGCTGAGTCTCACATACTGATGCGCTGCCAGGGGTCCTGGCCAACAGAGAGCACAGGGCTGAAGCGTCAAGCTTGTTTACAGTGCTGCTGGGTCACTGTTCCAGCCCATTAGCGGGGCAGCTTGCTCGGGATCGCTTCTGTGTTCAGTCTGGACTACGCTGTTCTTTCTCTCTTGGTTTGCCTTAGCCAAGGAAACTCACTTGCCCTTACATGGACACTGCTGCAAGGACTCTGGCTTCCCAAGTGGCACTAGCGGTAAAGAACCCGCCTGCCAGTACAGGAGATGTAAGAGACACGAGTTCGATCCCTGGGTGGGGAAGATCCCCTGGAGAAGGAGATGGCAACCCACTCCTGTATTCTTGCCTGGAGAACCCCATGGACAGAGGAGCCTGGCGGGCTACAGTCCACGGGGTCGCAAAGAGTTGGACACGACTGAAGCGACTTAGTACTCAGAGCATTAGCACACTCAAGACCTCAGCTAGAGCCATTGAGCCGAGGTGGCTGCTCCCAGCTTTCCAGAAGCCTGAAAGCTGCCACCCTCTAGGGCGGAAACCAGAGAAGATTCTCTCTGCAGGTTAAGAGCCAGGGGGTAAGAGAGACCAGAAGATGACACCCCCTATTTCTCACACCCCGCCCAGCCCTGCTCACTAAATCCATACTTTACCAATCACCTCAAACGACCACAAATACACCCATGGCTCCAGGGAGCCAGCAATTGGCAGGAAAATAGAGATAAGCAAACAAACTTATCAGGCAAAAAAGCAGCTGGCTACATACAGGCTGGCCAGCCCGACTGTAATCAGTAGGTCTCTGACTGGCCGCTGTGGGAAGCATCCGAAGGCCATGCCCACCAGGTAAGTTTCCTCAGCACCACCTGCCTGCCAGCTCGCAGGTACTGTGCCGGGACATCGTCAAGGACAAGCCAGGGGCTGAGCTGATAGCGGGGTTCTCTGCTTTTCTGAGAGCTTTTTTCCCAGGGAACAAAGTCTTCTGCCAAGGTTTCTTGTGGGGGAAAAAAAAATCATGAAATTCAAAACTAAGAGGAATTGAAAACTGGTCCAGTCACTAGGGAGCCAGGCTGGGAGAGAGCTGGGAGGCGAGGGCAGGCTCTGCTGGGCTAGAAGATGGGGGTCACAGTGAGGAGCTCTGGGCTAGGATGCAGCCAGTGAAGCTGGATGCCCCAAGGGCAGCCGAGCCTTGCCACTGGGCCTAGGGAGTTGTAACAACCTCACCCAGCATTTAAAACATCACCCAAGTCCTCTGCCTTATATCAGACCCCCCGCCACACACTCTTGCCACCAGTGTGGGTGGGCAGACAGACAGAACCACAGAAACCCCACAGTGGATCAGGCTGCCGAGTAAGGCTGCCAGAGAGCCAGAGCTCAGCACCTCTGGGCTTGATGGGATGGAAAGCACTTAAGCTTTTCCAGAGAGCTGAGTGAGCTCTCCTTTCCATGTACCAAGTCACCCCGGCATCTGTTCTGTGACTCGCAGGGACACGCATCCACGTGGCTCCGGGCTCAGGTGAGCGTGCCCCAGCTGGACGGGCCCACAGCTGGAACCACCAGCTTTCCTGAAGCTCAATGCTCTCTCCCTGCCTCTGGAGAAACAAAAGGCCGAGGGGAGGCATCCTCCTGCTGGCAGGAGTGAGGAGCCTCAGCCTTGGGGTGGGGACGTGCAAGCTCGGCCGGGGTCCAGGCACGCAGGTAGGCATGCTGCGGGGTGTGTCGGACACCCTCCCCTGCGTCCCCTGCCCCTCTGCAGGCTGGCAGTGCAGCCAGCCTTCCTCTCTCCGGCCTGAGGCGCAGAGCAAAGGCTGCTCTTGGGCTGCAACCTGCTCACCTCCACCCTCCACACACACCTCAGCCAAGCGGGCAGGGGCGGGGAACAGGCCAGGCCGGGGAACCCTGACCCTTTTCTTCAAGGGTCCTGCTGAAAGGTTCTCAGGGAGAGAGTTCTTCCTGTGAGGAAGGAGGAGGAGGCAGAAGGATGTTTTCAGAGAAAGTAGGGATAAGAGAAATGGAAGAGGGGCTCAGGAACACAAAAATCATGTGAAATGGTCTCAAGGTCCACCAGAGAGGGATTCCATAAGTGACAGCATACCCACACAAGAAGTACTACTCAGCCACTAAAAAGATACTGCAGATGAGTATTTGGGAAAGGCATTCATGATCTATTTAAATACAAAAACAAAACACCCTTACTCCACCCGAAAAATAAAAACCCCACAAGGTCTGTGAGAATAAACACCAGGGATACGATGGTGGTTATCTGTGGGTATTGAGTTTGGGGATTTTTTCCCTGGAAGGGGGCCCAGAAATACAGTCAAAATCCAAAAAGTAAGGTCCTAAGCTTAGAAGAGTAATATCCCCAACTTCTCAATAAGCATGCTTGCCGTCGCTCTGAGAAGTACAAACTGTATTTCAATCTGGCTCAGGAGCAAAGTCTTGGCCTTTAAGAACCATAAAGCTACTTGCCAACACCTCTGTAGATCAGATCAAATACGGACAGAAACTTCAAGAGGTGGAAAGCCTCAGATCGTGTGGAAGGTGGCTGTGCGAGAACGTTGTGTGTGTGTCTGTGTGTGTGTGTGTCTGTGTGTGTGTGTGTCTGTGTGTGTGTGTCTGTGTGTGTGCTGCGCGAGAACGTTGTGTGTGTGTGTGTATGTGCTGGGGGAAGGGTTCAAAGCAAGCACGTCCCTTCCTTTAACTACCTCAAACACACACACACACACACAGGTAGTTAACTGCAAAGCACAGCCAGAGGCCTGTAACACAACGTCCAATATGCAGGTTAGAAACCTTGAACGGGGGCCAAGTAAGAGGCCTCTTCTGTCTAACTTCAAGCTATAATTTTGTTTCAGCGACAACCAAATCAACTGTCTGGAGTTAAGTCAAATGATTATCCCTTTCCTCTACCCTGGAATCACCCTATGAAAACAGCCCTGCCTCAGGCAGGTCTGGTGGTGAAGTTAAGGGATAACAGTTAGAAATGGAATGTAAAATGATGAGTAACCTGCTGTCCAAGAACTTCACGTGGAGAAGTGAAATGAAGTCAACTCTCCACCCCCAAATCATGATCATTTAAAATAACTGCCCTGGTTCCTCATAACTCTACGAGTAACTGTCTACCAGGAGCACACACACCTCTGGGGTTTACCAGGAGGACAGTCTTGGACTTTGTTTTCAGAAGATGATGGTTCTGACTGTATGAACATAAACATTTCATGAAGGCACACCTAAGAGTGAGAACACCTCACAAGATATCCCCTGTGCCAGGGCTGCCCTTGTGGCAAAGAGCACCACACATTCCTTCCTCCCTTAGGCCAAGACTCAGTTCTAGACGAGATCCAACCGTGGGACTTCCCAGGCGGTCCAGTGGTTAAGAGTCTGCACTTTCAATGCAAGGGGGGCGGGTTCGATCCCTGGTTGGAGAACTAAGATCCCACATACCATGCGGTGCAGCCAAAACAGATTTTGAGAATAAATTAAAAAATAAAAAGAAAGGCCAATAGATAAGCAGATGCAACCGAGATTAAACTCATTTCCCTAGAATTCCTCATACTTGAACTCAGACCCAAGGTAGAAATGGAAATGTAGAGTTCACATACAAATTCAGATTTCTTCCAGTTTTCAAATATGCCAAACCTGTAACACTGAGCTCAATTTCCCAAACAGCTAGAGTCACCTGGAGCTGGGTGATGGCTGCCCCCCCGTAGAGCCGGCAGGTACCCACCAATTCACCACAGACACCCGCCCCCACCGCCCCGCTGCTCTTCCATCAGGCAGGCCTGGTCAACTGCAGTTTACAGTGGCAGGGTTTTCATAATAAGTAAGTGCTTGTCTGTAACCATGACTCCATCAGAAGCCAGAAAATAAAAGACAGCAAACGTCCTCTGCGCCTTACCGATGACCCTCACTTTTATCTCCTGACCCTTGTGGGCATTTGACTTTGTGACCCCCTGACCCAGACAATGTTAAAAGGAAAAAAGGCCTTAACAGGATAACCTTAGGGTGATTTGTGGAGCTTTGAGGTAACCTGGAGAACTGAATTCCTGAGTCGATTTTAATCTAGGGGAAATGCTCAGGGTAGGTCACCTTCCCAAGCAGTCTCTCATTTACTGTACACAGACGAGATGGAAGACAGAGACTCTTGGAACTCCTAGATACTGACATATTTAGCATTTAAGATCTCTAATAAGACTCCCTAAAGATACTGTTGAAAACCTGAATGGTTTGGGTTTTCTGTCGGTGGTGTTTTTTATTCGAGAATAACTGCTTTACAATATTGTGCTGGCCTCTGCCACACATCAACGTGAGTCAGCCTCAAGTGTACACATGTCCCCTCCCTTCTGAACCCCCATCTCCCTCCCCATCCACCCCTCCAGGGCTGTCACAGAGCACCGGGTTGAGCTCCGTGTCACAAATGGTAGTGTGCGGGCTTCCGTGCCACTCTCTCAATTCGCCCCACCGCTCCTTCCCCCGCTGCGCCCATAAGTCTGTGCTCTATATCTGTGTCCACTGCTGCCCTGCAAATAGGTTCATCAGTAGCATCTTTCTAGGTTCCATCTTCATGCATTAATGTCCAGTATCTGTCCTTTTCTGACTTACTTCACTTTGTATAATAGGCTCTCAAAGGAATACTATTCAGCTACAAAAAGAAGAACGCATCCGGGTCAGTCCTAATGACGTGGGTTTTTTTTTTAATAACAGCTTTATTGAGACATGATTTACACACCAAGAAATTCGCCTTTGAAAAGTGTTCACTGGTTTCTAGTATAGTCACAATACTATAAAACATGACCATCATCCTAGGAGATTCCTGCTTTTCCCTAGTATTCCCCTCTTCAACCTCCCTCACAGGCAAGTACTGATCTGATTTTTTTTCCACCGCAGATTAGCTCTGCCTTTTCTAGAACTTCACATAAATGGAATCAATATCTAATCTCTTGAGTAAGACTTGCATCACTCGACGTAATGTTTCTGACACATACCAGAAGCTTGTTCCTTTTTATTGCTCAATACAATTTACTCCTAAGGCTGTACCTCTCAAATACACCAGGTCCATGGAAGAAAAATAAGATTGGTAATAAGAATAAGACTGGTCATTCTAGTCTAACCCCCATGTCCCCTCTCACTTTTTTCCTTCCTTTACAATTAAAGACATCCTGACTTACAGGGCTAAGTGACATGCTGCCAACCAGCGGCACCACGTCTAGTGGTATTTGATCTTTCCACCATATTCGCTGTAGTTCCTAGGTTCACCTTGTAAGGAAGTCCCTAGCTGAATCTGTAAGAGAACTTTACTACAGAAAATGGAATATCAACATCCAAATAACGAAGCTATTAGGCTTCCCCTAAAAACACGCCTGTCAATGAATGGATAAACAAAATGCAGTACAATGACACAACGGAATACTGTCCAGGAATCAAAAGGAACAAAATATGGATGTGCATTATAAGCACAGATGAACCTCGCCAACCTCATGCCAAGTGAAAAAAGCCAGACACAAAATCATACAGTATGATTCCATTTATATGAAATGTCCAGAAAAGGCACAGACAAGCAGATTATGGACACAGAAAGCAGATTAACGGTTGTCTGGGGCGAAGGCAGGACCTGGGATTAAACATAAGAGAGCATGAGGGATCTTAGTGGGGTGACGGAATGTTCTAAAGCTGGATTCCAATTATGGCTACACAACAAAAAGGAAATCAATGACCGGCACACGTACAACGACTGCATCTTAAGGTACATGAATCCCATCTTGATAAAGTTGTTAACACCAACGATAACATAAACTCGTCTGCACAAGTGGAAGAAAGTCCTGCTCCAAGGCAGAGAAAAGATCTGTTTAATAATGTGAAGAACAACAACAACAACAAAATAATTATTTAAAGAACAGAGGAGCCTGGGTAAAAGGCCCCGTTACTCAGCTAGAAAATCGCTGTTTCAAACAGCAAGCTAATATGATCATGCACTGTTTTAAGAACTCATTGAAAGGGTTTCATTCTAATAAATAAGACGGATTTATAAATTCACTTTCTCTAGAAAGCATAGTATCTAGCTCTCTGGGCTGGTCCCAGAAGATGAGGCAGTCCATTTGCAAACGGGCCAGTGACCGCCTGAGCACAAGAAGGGGTTCTTTAGGCTGTTTTTTAAAAGCCAGAATATTGGGGAAATATCTGGAAACTAGTTTATTTCTCCTACTTTCTACCGAAGCAGCTGTTTTTCGTTTGATGACTGTCTGTCCCGTGGTGACGGAGCACAAGAGGACATCGTCTTCCCTGATGGCCTGTGCCCACAAGCCACAGAGGGAAGGAGTGGTAACTAGCTTTCAGAACAGGCCCTTCTACGCACACAGTAGTCCTCAACAGTGAAGAAGAGCGAACTAAGTCCCCGCGGGTCCCCTCTCCAGTGCCGTTCCCACCAGCAGCCTGGTTCTCCCTGACATCCCTTTCTGAGCTTTTACTTTCTGGCCTCACTCTTCACTGTTCTTCAACTGGATTCTTTTTTGTTTTCTTTTCTTTTTAATTTTTACACTATCACTTCTGAGACTTGAAAACTATCAACAAGGAATTCTGTTTCTGGAATTATTCCTCCAGATCTTGGACGTCCTTCTAGAGCTACCAAATAACCCTTTCTGCCCTGCCTCCTTCTAGAAGGCTTTTCTGATGGTGCAGTCCAACCCCAAACACACTAGGGATGCTCAATTTGGAGATGTTTCCTCGTAGGGCATTCGAGACCAGGTAGTACTCTTCTACCACAACCAAACCCAAGGGAGTAAAAATAATGTTTGAGATATGAGAGTATCTATTTCACAGAAAACAAAAACCACTGCCATCCCAAATATAAGCTCAAAATGCCAAAACCTCCCATGGCCAACTGGTCCCTTACAAGGCACAAGAGAGGTTAGGGAGATGAGATGTAGCAGCCAGGACAGAAGAAAGAATCTCGGTACTCTGGTGACAGTGAGGACCTCCCTGGACTGCAGAGCCCAAAACACTGACAGCCCCTTGCAGCCCCTTCTTAGGGAGCTGCCCCAACCACAGCCCATGCAGCCAAGTCAAGCACACAGCGCAGGTCCTCGACACAGCTCACATTAGTCACCCAGCTGACGGGCTCCCTGGCTTCCTCGTTTCAGTCACAGCCCCCACGGCTGAGACCAAAACCCTCAGGGCCACTGCTGATTCTTTGCTTACACCCCCACATCCCTTCCACCGGCAAGCTCAAACCTGCCCTGCATCCATGCACGTCTCACCACCTCCCAGCCACCATTCTGGTATCAGTGCCCCCGGCCCTCCTGTCCCCTGGTCCCCACTGCGCAGACTCAACAAGCCGGCTCCCCAAAGCAATGAACGGAATATCCTAACCTCCCACCTCCCAACCAAACCCATCTTCCCCTCTCCTCCCCCACACTCGCCCTGCCCTCAACCTGCTGGCCACCCTGGCCTTCCCAGCCCCAGAATGTGCCTGATCCTTCCACCTTGGGCCTCTGCCTCAGGCTCGTCCACCGCCTGGAATGACTGCCCTCGGCTGGCTCCCACTCACCACTCAGGTTTCAGCTCAACCTGAAATGTCAGCCCCTCGGAAGACTTCTCCAACACGCTGAGATACAGTGTCCGCCTACCCTCCCCCACCCGCTATCACTTTCCATCTTCTGGTGTGGTTGATGTTCTTTTGCGGCAGGAGCAATATAAATCTGATTTGCTTAGTGATTCCCTCAACTGACTATAGACCATGACTTTACAATACCTGTAAGTCAGGTCATTGTGCCAGACACCTCAAACACTCACATAGCTGTGCGCCACCTACATCTCAATAAAACTCCAACAACAAAAAGAATGCGCACATCATGTCTTGTTTACTGATGCATTCCCAAGGGCAGAACAGGGCCTGGCACCCATCAGAGGCCTGATTAATACTTTTGAAAGGAAAGGGCATCACTGGACGCTCTTGGGCTAGACGCACGCTCTGGGGACCCTGAGATTCTGATCAGAGAGGGTGGGGCCTGCTGGCCTCCCTCTCCAACACTTAAGCTGGAGACGACGGGCTAATTCAATTAGACACCTGGCATAGAGCACTGATGGTAACCGGAAGCTCTGAGCAGGTCTGTGTGTGAAACTCAGCCACCCGCGAGCTCCTGTCAGGCAGACGCAGAAACCCCCATAGGCAGGGGCTTTGAAGCAGAGGAGAGCAGAGGCAGATGAGAGCGCCAGCTGGCAGCAGCAGAAGTAAGATCCCAAAGCAAAGCAGGGTCTGAGAGAGGAGCTGAGTCACTTAAGGGGGTGAGCCTTAAGAAAAGGGCAAGCTCTCCCTGCTGAGGGCCTACCACAGCCCTGGACACCTCCAGAATCCAGAGGTCTGGCAGTCCTGGGAATCCTGGAGGTTCATGAACACACTTCCTGATCCCCGCAATAAACCCCCATTGCAAGGGCCAGCTTGAGAGGGGCCCTGATTCCCGCGGCCAAAGGGCTGTGCCTAAAACTCAAGCCCTGTGGCCCAGAATTCTAACCACAGACAGAATTCCAACAAGATAGAAAATATCACCTAAGATATATGCTGTCTGAACTGCACATATTAGACCCAAGAAGAAACTCAATTATGGGCAATAGGAGCTCACACTCTGAATTTTTCATCAGCCATATATGAATCCTTAAAGATACGTGCTGTTAACTTTCTACAATACCCTTATTCTAGGAACTGTGCTGGGGCAACAGAATAAGACCACTTTACAGACTTCCTTTTATAATGAGGGCCCTCCTATCATTAGATTGCCTGAAGCTGTCACTTCGCTAATACACTTTGCATAGTTTGACACAACGGCAGAGTGGAATGCTCAGCTTTTCTGCGGGGAAGGAGCCTGAAGAAAGACTTTTAGACCTGGGTTATGGGCTTAAACTGGAGAAACTGTTAAGGACATCCCCAGGTGGCAGAGTGGTTAGGAACTCACCTGCCAATGCAGGGGACATGGGTTCAATCCCTGCTCCGGGAAGATTCCACATGCTGCGGAACAACAAAGTCTGTGGGCCACAACTACTGAAGCCCGTGCTCCACAACAAGAGAAGCCTCTGCAATGAGAAGCCCATGAAGACTAGAGAAGGCCCGTGCAAAGTAACGAAGACCCAGTGCAGCCAAAAATAAAATTAATTAATTAAAAATAAACAATTATTGAAACCAGTCTGTATTAGTTTCAAACTGCTGCTGTAACAAATGGCCACAAAATTAGTGGCTTAGAACAACGCAAAGTTACTGTCTCACAGTTCTGGAGAATTGGGGCTAAAAGCAAGATATCCGGAGCGCTGGCTTCCAGGACTCCAGGGGAGAATCTGGTTCCTTGCCTTTTCTAGCTCCTAGAGGCTGCCTGTGTTCCTTAGCTCACGGCCCCTTCCTCCATCTTCAAAGTCAGCGACTTCAGGCCAACTCCTTCTCCTGCTAGTTCTCTCTTCTGCTTTCCTCTTCTTCTTTTAAGGACCCTTGTGACTACACTGGGCCCACCCAGGCAATCCAAAATAATCTCCCCATTTTCGAGACAGCTGATTAGCAACCCTACTTCCTCTCTGCCATGTGACCTACCGTATTCTCAGGTCCCAGGAATGAGCACGTGGATATCCTGGGGCACCACTCATCTGCCTCCCATCTCAGGTTGTGTGGGCCCCCCCCCACAAACACCACGTCATTGTCCCACTCCACACCAGCACCCCTAGACAAGAGTTCCACGGAGGGGGTTTCTCTTTGAGCAGCTGAAGAGAAACAAGGTCCACCAGAGGAGAGTTTATGATGTTGGCCACTAGGCCCCTGAGTTTCCCTGTTCAATTCCATATATTTATCTTAACTGCTTAGTATATTCCAGACACTGTGAAACTCCATGAGAAAGTCAAAGGTGAAGAGAGCAGGAGAATCATGTCTATGTAAATAAAGATATGAGGCACAATCAATAAGGTAGTGGATTTGCCTGGCATCAAGGGGTTCACTCCCTTTGAGAGGGACCACCGGGCCACAGGCACTTGAGCTGAGGCTTGAGGGAAGGGCAGGATTTCACCAGTGGGGAAGGGCGGCACGAGGAAGGGCATGGGGTGGCCTAAAGGCACTTGTTTTCCTCCTCTTGGCCCCCCTCTTCCAATCCTACAGGAACTAGCACTTCTACCTTCTCTCTTAC
This sequence comes from Oryx dammah, assembly GCF_014754425.2. Classification (NCBI taxonomy): domain Eukaryota; kingdom Metazoa; phylum Chordata; class Mammalia; order Artiodactyla; family Bovidae; genus Oryx; species Oryx dammah. Next base: position 52,646,138 of record NW_024070196.1, read on the forward strand.
AGAGCTGCACGCTTCTGTGAGCAGAGGAGGAGAATTTCAGCTCCAGAGACACCACCCTGGATAAGCTGCCTCACCTCTCGGCAACAAGGCAAATTAATTTTGTGCCTTTTTTTTTTTTGGTTTGAAAAATACGAATTCTTGGACTTCCTGGGAAGGTGAATCGTAATTTCTGATAGGTAACACAGGGAAGGGGAGATATGTATGAAACCCTGATGACACTGGAAACTGTCCACACTGATCCAGCACCTGCCTGAGAGGGCTACTGTGACTTAGGATAACCTAGAGACTCTAGGACACAGTAGTTGCTCAGTTAGTGTGAATTTCCTTCCCTCTAGAGAATGACTTCCTTCCATCCTCGCTTCCACCCCCTTTTCCCAGGCTCTTCCTAATCTGATCACCCTTCTTTGCCCTTCCATCAGGATGGCAATCAGCCAGCCAGCCTTTACATAAACAGGAAATGTGTCCTGACTACTAATGAGAAGAGACAGGTAAAAGGAATTCTTGGACTTCCTGGGAAGGTGAATCGTAATTTCTGATAGGTAACACAGGGAAGGGGAGATATGTATGAAACCCCGATGACACTGGAAACTGTCCACACTGATCCCAATTATGCAAACAGACACACACTCTTCTGGCTTCGGGACCGTCCTCACTGCTGCTGTTAGACCTGGTTCACGTTGCGGGACTGTCCTCACCGCTGCTGTTAGACCTGGTTCATGTTGTTTATCACAGCCCTTGCCAACTGTTCTACAACTGCTTGTTTATCTGTCCTCCACTCCAAGTCTGTGAGCTCTGGAGGACAGAGACTATTCTTTCTCATCTCTGGAGTCCTCACTCCAACCCAGCACGGCCCTTTAGTAGACACTATATAATGATTCAAGGCCAAAGAAAGCCCAAGAGGAGAGAAACTGCTTCTCTCAGGCATGGCTGCAGAAGAGTAAAACCAGTTTAGTCATCTGTGTGAATGGTCCTCATTTACAACTAGTTACCATGCCCAAGACTAGAAAGTTCTTCCTCGGAAAACTTAACATTTAGAGGACAATTGCTTTAAACCTTGAATCCTTGGCTGTCAGGAACAGTGGGTAACTATACATATGTATAGTCAATCCTAAAGGAAATTAGTACTGAATATTCATTGGAAGGACTGATGCTGAAGCTCCAACACTTTGGCCACCTGATGTAAAGAACTGACTTATTGGAAAAGACCCTGATGCTGGGAAAGATTGAAAGCACAAGGAGAAGGGGACTACAGACGATGAGACGGTTGGATGGCATCACTGACTCGATGGACATGAGTTTGAGCAAACTCTGGGAGTTGGTGATGGCCTGGTGTACTGCAGTCCATGGAGCTGCAAAGAGTTAGACACAACTGAGTGACTGAACCGAACTGATACATACATATTCAGGGCTACAGTTTAGAAACTTGTATCTTATGGATCCAAATTTAAAAGTTTCCTCGATTATCCATTGGAGCAGAGATCCACTGTCCAAGGACTTCCCTGGGGGTCCAGCAGCTAATACACCACACTCCCAATGCAGGGGGCCCAGGTTCGATCCCTGGTCAGGGAACTAGATCCCACATGATCTAGCAACTAAGAGTTCATATGTTGCAACTAAGAGCCCATGTAGCCAAAGTAAATAAAAAGAAAGAAAGAAAAATAATTTTAAAAAAAGAAAGAAATCTACTGTCCAGAAAGCTACTGTTTATCTCTAAATACATAAAAGAATCGTCTCTCTCCTCACCCCACAGATATTCACCCCAAAGGTCCCTAATAAAGTTACATAAAAAGGTAGAGAAGTGAAACCAAAACCAAGCCCAGAAAGCTATCTACTAGATGTGTTCAGAATCTGCGTGGGGGATTTACATGTGTGACATTCCTCGCAATGTTAAGAGGGAAAGAACCATGAACTATGTTCTAGAGGACACAGCTCCACTGTGGCGCTTCAGAGAGTATGGACAAGCCAAGAATGCATCCATTTAGCATCTGTCAAGCAGGCATTTAAAAGCCACATTAAAGACCCCAGTCAGATATGTTATTTCCCTTAGTTTACGGATGAGAAACTTGGGCTCCTAAAAAATGTCAGCTGAATGATGATGCAGAAGGGATTCAGCCCATTAAACCTCCTGTTGCTTCTTATTTGCCAGGTACTAGACCCATTCATGGGGTTTCCCCGATGGCTCAGTGGTAAAAATCTGCCTGCAATGCAGGAGACACAGGAGACGTGGGTTCAGTCCCTGGGCCAGGAAGATCCCATGGAGGAGGAAATGGCAACCCACTCCAGTACTCTTGCCGGGAAAATCCCATAGACAGAGGACCCTGGCAGGCTACAGTCCATGGGCCCACAAAGAATCGGACACGACTGAGAAGGCAGGCAGACCCATTTATAGACATTATCTCAGTTAATCCTCACTTCCATCCTGCAGGGACACCGTTCTCTCCACACGTCCCCAGTGGTGGACAGGAAACTTTAGAGAAGGCAAGCCATGAATTTCTAAGTTCTGCCTTGGGGAGAGGCAACTTCCTCTTCAAACATCCCAAAAACTGACCTCACACTGTAGGACCAAATCAAGACATTTCACTACAGGGGGTTTTCTCAGCATCATGGTGTGGGAAGGATGTGGATTTTTACGGCCAGCTACAGGAAGCTGGAATCCGTCCACACTGTTACCTGCCCAGGTGGACCACGGGGCACCCAACACCTTCCAAGGTCAGTCTTGCCAAAGACCATTCAGCAGTTCACGACTTTGCAAGTTCAGGGACAGATCATATTAGAGTCCCTAGTCCACTTCACACGACTGGGGAAAAAAACAACCACAACTTCCCCTGCCCTTAGTTCCTCCCCCAAAGAGCTGCTGAACCTCATCTGGAAACAGCTGGGAGGCAGCAGTTAACAGGAAACCAAACCCAGAGAGAGAAAAAAAAAGCACAGAGTGTACCAGGGAGAGTTAGGCGGCTAGAACGAAGAGGCCGGGGGAACGACAGGAAGCTGAAGTCAGAAAGAGCCCAGGCCAGAAACAGACAGAAGAGGAGGAGGCCCAGTGGCCAGGAGAGGGAGAAAACCTGGAAAACGGGGGTGAAGACGAAACATGGCCCTGAAAGGGGAGTGAGGCTACCTCTGGGGTTGTTTTCTTTCCTCCCTGCCCCCCATCTCGCAACCCTCCTTCTCTGAAAGCCAGTGAGCAGTCTTCACAGGATAGCTGAGGTCAGAAACATTTGTTCTCATGCTGCTTTCTGGGCCAGAGGCTGTGGCTCAGATAACTGGTTTTGAGTCCTTCTCCCGTCAATCTGTACCCATGTTCCACGCTGCCAACTAAATTCTGGGGCCACACAGATTAGCCTCAAGCAGAGAGGGACACGAAGAGCATCTTCATGAGAAATTACTGGGCGGATGCCCACTGGGGGACCCGCAGTGGCAGGAGACCCTGCACAGGGAATGACAGCAAAGCCGGATGGAGAACCAGCAGAGCTGGAGGTCTCGAAGAACAAGGTGAGCCTCGAACCAAACTAAGCGTGCATTCTGCAACCGAGAAAGTTAAATGAGCAACGGCTGGCTGCCAAAATATTTTAGAAAGAAGTGGAAAAAAAAATACCATTACTAAAATTCTTTGGTGTCATTTAATAATACGCCTTCAGGTTATTCAAACTGAGGGCAGAGGGCAGACTGGTTTATTTACCCTTTAGCAGAGCTTAGGTGAGCACTTCGGCCCATGCCTCCTGCCACTCCATCGCCCATTCTCTCTTTGTATGCGGAGAAGTTGATATTAAAATAAAGGCGAGGATTAAGTTTGCTTAATAGAACACATTCCTATCTTTCACCTCCAGGTTTGTTTGAAAGCCCTCTCCTTCTCACTGCACCGTATGCTACAGTCGAGTTGAGTTTGATCCCAACGAAGCGCTCAAAATTTGAGACCGAGTAAGCAGGGCTAACCCTGGAGGAGGAAATGGCAACCCGCTCCCATAGTCTTGCCTGGAAAATCCCACCGACAGAGGATCCTGGCGGGTTACAGTCCATGGGGTCGCCAAGAGTCAGACACGAGTGAGCAAGCACGCATGCACGAAGCAGGGCTAAAAGCGGGCAGAGGGCTGAGACCTCAATACCATTTGGGTTAAAAAAAAAAATCTTCACAGGCTCGGTGCCAGCTCAAACTGGCAAGACCAGAGAATCAGAGCAGAGCCTAACCAATGTGCCACGCAAAGTGGGTGGGAGGAGAGCTCTGCCATGTACTGCAGCCATGTGGCAAACAAACCATCAGGGAAGCCTTCAAGAGAGGAAATGGGGGCGGGCAGAGTGGGGGTGCATTTCAGGAACATAACAAAGGAACAAGTTGACTAATCATTTATTCCAGAGGGGGAAAATGCCACCGGGAGCTATGTATATCTAGCGTTTCAGCTTCAGGTAAATGTATAACTTGGGTATAGTTGGGGCTCACTGCTTTCCAAAAAAAGCGGGGGTGGGGTGTGTGGAGGGAAACGTTCGTATTCCTCGTGATACTGTTTCTGGAGTCTCCAAGGAAACTTTGTCTGCGCTGCCTGCAGCAGACACCTAAGACAGCCCCAGCCAGTCCAGTTACTAACGCAGTAATCTCCACTCTGCCGAGATCCTATCGTGAGCTTTGTGCAGGGCTGGGCTGCTCCGCACTGCAGCTCCTCCAAAGAAGTTCTGTTCCCGAGGCAGAAGTTATCTGAAGCAAATACCTGACAAACACTAAGGGAGAGTGGAAGGGCATTTTAAGCCGTGAGGTTAAACCCAGGCATTTCTGTGACTTGGGGAGAAAAAGAGATCTCCGCCTAGAGCCGGAGCCATAGGTGAGGATGGTGTCTGGGATGCCTGTCCTAAACATCTCCAAATAGTGTTTCAGGGCCAGCCCAAGGAGCCTCCAACTTGCCAGGGGGACAGCCTCCACTACCGAGGGCTAGGGCTTCAAGTCTTCCTAGGAGGCACTCAGGGCCCCTCCCAAGTGTGGGTAGGGGGAGGGCTTCCCAATCAAGAGGGCGTGAGGGAACCCAGCCTCTCTCACGATAAGAAAACTAGCTCACACTTCGGGAGCAACTAAATATGTGCCAGGCACTGAAATAAGCACTTTACCTATCTCATTCCATCCCCACAGCAGCCAACGGAGGCAGGTAATACTGTCACCCTCTCTTTATAAAGGAGGAAACGGGCTCGCAGATTTTACACAATCAGTAAACCAGCGCTTAACCACCCTGGACAGGTGGTCCCAACCACTATTCCCTATTGCCGGAAACACACAAAGCTTTGGGGGGAAGGGTGGATAAAGTCGAATAACACGAGGTACATCCTGTATTTACACCTTTTTCTAGTCTGAAATCAGTGGCCTCGAGACATTGGGCGCGGGGGTGCCTAGCTGGGGAATGTGAAGCCGGAAGAACTTAAGCCCTTGCAGACAGGGAAGAGGCCAGGACCTCCACCCCTCTCGTTTCCACTCGGGACCCCAGACCCATAAACCCGCCGGATGGGGGAAGACCCAAAGGGAATGCCTGAAGCTAAGAGGTCCCCCGGCGGCAGCCCTCCACGCTTGTTTTGTCAAAGGAGCCCCACTCAAGAGGTGGGGCCGGCCGGGTTCCTACCTGTAGGCCAGGGTCATGCACTCGAAGAGCTTGGTGAGCGAGGCGTCGATGGACAGGTGGCAGGAGCTGGTCTTGCCGAAGCTGTAGGTCTGGCACGTCTGCTTGTTGACCGTGTCGAAATCGTAGCCCTTCTTGGGCGGGTGCTCCCGGTGCGGCGACGACACCATGAAGTGGCCGCTGTGAATGATCTGCTGGCGGCGCGGAGGCTCCTCGCGGCCCGACCCGGCCTTGGGCGGCGGTAGCGCGGCGCTCGCCTGGCCCCTGGCCGGGGTGGCTGCGCCGGAGGTGGGCGGTGGGGACGGTTCATCCGTGTCAGAGTCGTCGTCGTCCTCGGGCACCTGGGGCTTCAGCAGCACGGCGCGGCCCCGACTGCGGGGCCGGCTCTGGGAGCACATGAAGACGTCGGCGGCCATGGGGGAGGCCCGGCCGGGGGCATCCCCCGGGGCGCAGGGCGATGCAGGGGAGCAAGCTAGACGGGGCGCCGGCCCGGGCCGGCCCGCGCGCCGACTGTCCGCGAGCGCGCGGCGGGGCGGGAGGGGGAGGGCGCGGGCCGACAGGGCCGCCTCGGCGCCGGCCCCGGCGTGACGTCACTGGCGCGTCTCGGCCAATCGGGCGTCCGCGTCGGCCTCTTAAAGGCGCAGGGGTCCTTTCCGTAGCTGGGCGGACAAAAAAAGAGGTGGGGGGGCGGAGGCCACGCCTCCAGGCCCCGCCCCTCGCCATCCCTTTCCCTTCGGGGTGCTGCGGGACATGGTGGCCAGGTGGTGTCACTCGCCAGTATCTTGGCCTAGGAGAGGCGTTGGCCAAGCAGGTCGTGCAGATCCCGCCTCACACTCCGGGGAATGGCTCTGCCGCCTCGCCGCGGCCGGACAGGCGCTCCACGTGGTGGGTGGGGGTGGCGCTCCTTCCCCCTCCCAGGCCCCGCTTTCTCCTGCAGGGCCCGGAACTGTGTCCTAATGGCTCTTCCGAGATATTGCTGGGCCCTGAGGGTTTCGTCCCCATTTTATTGATGAGAAGACAGAGTCGCTGAATACCAAAGGGATTTTCTAACGCGAAAGCAAGATCGCTAACACTTCTCACCTCCGCAGAGGTAAAAACCAGCTCTTAAGGCACTTTCCCAGGACATCGCAATCTGTCAGTAGCAGAGCCAGCCACCAGCTCCTTTAACTACAACTCAAAATACTGTCATTATTGTTAAGATCTTAAACTTGGAAGGCGAACCAGCCCCTAAACCCTTCCAAAAGGGGAAATTCTGAGCCATAATTTTCTTCTCTGTCAAATGGGGATTCCTATGCCTCAGAAAGTTGTGACAATTAAAAAACGACTATAAAGTGCTTTGCACAATGCCAAGCAAAGAATGAGCACTAAGTAAACAAGACTACAGACTGAAGGGACTGAACCAGCCAGACCAAAGGAATCTAGAATTTGCCAATTCTCAACCACTTTTGACTACAGAAACAACAATTTCATATGGCCCAACATGATAGTTGACATGTATAGAAAGCTGTCAAGGGGCTCAAAGCCAGCTGGCAGGGGCCATGTAGGGAGGGCAGGGCAACTAGAGGGCCAGTGGGGCCCCTGGAGCAGGTGCTCCCATCCTAGTCTCTGTAGGGCCTCCAGGGTCCTCTACAGCTGCTCCTGTGCTCTGCTTTGAAGCCAGTTTCATTTCCAGATTTGGGTGGGGTCTCAGCTTGTTACCACACCTTCCTCCTGATGAGGGAGCATGTTGGGAGTGAAAGGGACAAATGGCTCTTATCAAAGCAACTGTGTAAACTCCATCCTTGAATGTCTTCAAGGAGGGAAAGGCCAGACTGACTGGCAGCTGGTGTGAGTTTGAAGTCTCCTCCCTTGCCCAAACTACCACTCCCAACTCTGGTTGCAAACATCCTATACACTTAAATGCCCAGCCTCTTTTGATATGGCAATTCCACTTCTATGATTTTATCCTAAAGTCTTTGTCTGCATCATTTGTAAAGAGTGGACATTATAAACAATGTGATGTCTAACAAGAGGGCATACATTGAATATACTATAGTCCCTAATGAAAGACTACATTTTAAATGATGCAAATGTATATTTATTGACATTGGTAGATAGCATATGTTGTTGGGTGGAAAGACAATTTTTAAAAAGTTATCAAGGGGTGGGAGGTAGGAGGAAAGTTTAAGAGGGAGGGGACATATACCTATGGATGATTCATGTTGATGAAACCAACACAATATTGTAAAGCAATTATCCTCCAATTAAACATGAATAAATTTTTAAAAAGTTATTAGTGGAATTCTCTGGTGGTTCAGTGGTGGGGAGGACTCCAAACTTTCACTCCAAGAGGCAGGGGTTCAATCCCTGGTTGGGGAACTAGGATCCTATAAGCCACATCAGCACAGCCAAAAAAAAAGTTATCAGTAGTTTGGTGTCAGTTTTTTTAAATTCATATATTTGTGTATGTACGTCAGAAGTGCACCATAATGTTAACACTGGTTATCTCTGGGTGGGGCAACTATTTTCTAATTCCCAAAAGAGACAATTATTACTTGTATACTTTTTTTCTTTGCAGTGTACTCTTTATTACTCTTTGGTTTCTTAACACAAAAGGTATCTATGTGAAAGGATGTATATATATATATTTTTATGTTGACCATCTTTTAAAAGTCTTGATCGAATGTGTTACAATATTGCTTCTGTTATTTATGTTCTGATTTTTGGCCATGAGGCATGTGAGATCTTAGCTCCCCAACCAGGGTTTAAACCCTACACCCCCGGCACTGGAAAGTGAAGTCTTAACCACTGGACTGCCAGGGAAGTCTCTAATTTAAAAAAAAAAAAAATTTTTTTTAAGGCCCTGCCATGTGGCATGCAGGATCTTATTAACTGTTCCCTGACCAGGAACTGAACCCATGCTCCCTTCAGTGGAAGCACAGAGTCTTAACCACTGGATCGCCAGGGAGGTCCCAAGGATATATACTTTAAAAAACAAAAGCAAACAAAAAACAAACCCCATCAATTTCCTGAGAGGAGATACACTCTTAAGGATGAAGTTGAAAACTGGCAACCTATAGGCCTTACTCAGTACCCAAACATGTTTTGTTTAATCCTCCCCATAATTTCCTAAAGATCACATTAGAAAAGAAGCAAGACTTGAGGAAAAGCAGTTTAAAATGCAGTTAAAAGCAGAGTACCACCAAGAGTGAGAGCTGCAGCTTGCTCCAAGCTCCCAATCATTGGCTAGAAAAAAGTCTCAAGGGCAGTTTTTGGGAAAATGTGGAAATGTTTGCCAAGGATGTAGGCTGACGACTGGCCCCTCCCTCCTACTGAGTAGTGGACAGCAACAGCAAGTGCACAGGGGGACACGCAGGGCAGTGTCCCAGGGGAGCCAGTAACTCCAGGAAGGACAAAGAGCTTCCACACCCAACAAGCCACAAGAACACACAATCTCATAGGATAACCATCTTCAACCAAAAATAAGAAGCAGCATTCCATGGTAATCAAATCAGCAAACAGGCAGATAAGAATTCCCAAATACAGGGAATTCCCTGGCAGTCAGTGGTCAGGTCTCCACACTTTCACTGCCGAGGTCTCGGATTCAGTCCCCAGTAAAGGAAACGACCCCACAAGCCTTGCAGCACAGCCAAAAAAAAAAAAAAAAACTCAAATACGAAATGTTACAGACCAGCAAAGCTCAGCAAACAATTAAGGAAAGTCAGCAGTCTGGAAGAAAGCTACCTGAGAACTAAAAAGTCAAAGGGAAACGTTAACGGAACAAACATAAGACTTTAAAAAATAAATAGCCTAGAAAGAATACACAAGATTCTGAACACATTGAGCAACAACCAAGATGCAAAAGAAGCAAACAGAGGTCCTGGAGAAAAAATATGAATATAAAATTATGATTTCATAGAAAAGTCAAGTTGAATAGCAAAATGACTGTCTGGAAAACACAGTTGTAAACTGAAAGACTAATCTGAGAATTTATTCCCAAAGACTGCCAAAAGGACAAAGGGAAATTAAGTGACGTGGAGGATTCTTCCAGCGAAAGTTCCAGCACCTGCCTGATAGTTCCAGAAAGGAAGAAGAAGAAAGAAAAAGAGAGAAAACAATTGGAGAGAGGAAATAATTAAAGCAGCAGTAAAAGAAAATTTCCCAGTGCTAAAGAAGCAAACATTCCATATGGGTCAAACAGGCTGACGGTGCTGTGATAAACCATACCCAAAATCGCAAAGGCTTAAAACCACAAAGGTGTGCTTCTACTGAAAGCTACCTGTCTATTGACTACACATCCATTATAGGCTGACAGTGTGCTCTGCTGGTCAGAGTTGCTCCCAGACTCGAGCCACAGAGCAGTCACTATGGCAAATGCTGCCCAGAAGGGATGTGTACTCGCAACTCACCGGCCAGAACTAATCACATGGCCCCACCCAAGCACAGGGGAATTAGGAACTACAACATGATCATAAGACCAGAAACCAGCCAGTCAGAAATATGTGGTAAATAGCACTGGTGACCAAATGGGCACAAACACACACACACACCAACTGAAAACATACACACACACTGGTGACCACTGATGACTATAGCTCTGGATTTCAAAGGTTTCCCCAAATGCAATACTATAGATGGCTTTTGGAAGCATTATGCTGAGTCAGAGAAGTTGGACTTTAAAAGCCATATATTGTTTAATTTGATTTATATGACATCTGGGAAAAGGCAAGATGATAGGAACAGAAACCAGATTAGATCTTGCCAAGAGTTAGAGGGTCAGGAACTAACTACAAAGAGGAACAGGGGAACTATCTGGAGTGATGAAAATACCTCTTGATTATGGGTGGTGGTTACATGACTGTGTAAGTTTCTCAAAATCCATAGAAGGCTTCCCTGGTGGTCCAGTGGTAAGAATCTGCCTTTGCTGAGCAGGGGACACTGGTTTGATCCTGGGCTCAGGAAGATCTCATATAACATGAGGCAATTAAGCCCGAGTACCCCAACTACAGATGACACCACCCTTATGGCAGAAAGCAAAGAACTAAAAAGCCTCTTGATGAAAGTGAAAGAGGAGAGTGAAAAAGCTGGCTTAAAACTCAACATTCAAAAAACTAAGATCATGGCATCCAGTCCCATCACTTCATGGCAAATAGATAGGGAAACAGTAGAAACAGTGACAGACTTTATTTTGGGGGGCTCCAAAATCACTGCAGATGGTGACTGCAGCCACGAAATTAAAAGATGCTTACTCCTTGGAAGAAAAGCTATGACCAACCTAGACAGCATATTAAAAGCAGAGACATTACTTTGCCAACAAAGGTCCATCTGGTCAAAGCTATGGTCTTTCCAGTAGTCATGTATGGATGTAAGAGTTGGACCATAAAGAAAACTGAGTGCTGAAGAACTGATGCTTTTGAACTGTGGTGTTGGAGAAGACGCTTGAGAGTCCCTTGGACTGCAAGAAGATCCAATCAGTCAATCCTAAAGGAAATCAGTCCTGAATATATTCATTGGAAGGACTGATGTTGAAGCTGAAACTCCAATACTTTGGCCACCTGATTCGAAGAACTGACTCATTGAAATAGACCCTGATGCTGGGAACGACTGAAGGTGGGAGGAGAAGGAGACGACAAAGGATGAGATGGTTGGATGGCGTCACCGACTTGATGGACATGAGTTTGAGCAAGCTCCAGGAGTTGGTGATGGACAGGGAAGCCTGGTGTGCTGCAGTCCATGGGGTCACAAAGAATTGGACATGACTGAGCAACTCAACTGAACTGAACCACAGCTACTGAAGTCTTCACGCCCAAGAGCCCGTGCTCTGCAATAAGACAAGCCATGGCAATGAGAAGCCTGGGCACCGCAACTACAGAAAGACCAAAAGTAACAAAGACCCAGCACAGCCAAAAATAAATAAATAAATATTTATTTTTAAAAATCAATATTGATGTACAGAGTCGGACACGACTGAAGCGACCTGGCTGCAGCAGCAGCACAGATGTATACCTAAAAAGGGTGAGTTTCACTTTATGTAAATTATACCTCAAATCATGGAGGATACAGGTTAAATGTCCTTTTCCTGCGTAGGCTATGTTTGAAAGAATTACTAGAGGTTATTCTCCAGCAAAAGAAAAATTAAAGTCAAGTAAGAGAAAGATGGGCTTCCCAGGTGGTGCTAGTGGTAAAGAACCCACCTGCCAATGCAAGAGACATAAGAGATGCTGTTCGATCCCTGGGTCAGGAAGATCCCCTGGAGGAGGGTGTGGCAACCCACTCCAGTATTCATGCCTAGAGAATCCCATAGACAGAGGAGTCTGGTGAGCCATACAGTCCATAGCGTCCCAAAGAGTCGGACACGACTGAAGCAATTTAGCACAGCACAGAAAAGAAAGATATGAGGCACAAGAAACAGCTTAGAGCCAACAAATGAAATCAAACTTAAAATTGAATTTTGAAATTATGATTTTTGAAGATTTTTATAAACATAAAATATAAAATTTTGAAAGTTAAACCATGTTAAATAGCTTATTAAAAACCCTCTGCCAGCCTCTCACTCCCTGCATGCCTCCATGCCTACTGCCTCTGATTCTGGAGCTTCTCTGGTCCAGTTTCTGATTTAATTTCTCCAACTGCTAAATCTCCTGTCTGAAGAGAGAGAGGGGCAGTCAGCAGAGATTATGCAGGATGGGGGTGTGTGCAGAATTCAGGGGTGTAGAGGTCCGACGATCTCATATATAGACTTTTTTAACCAAACCCCATTTTCTTTTCTTATTAAAATACCTGCCTACGGGTCTGATCATACTTTTTTTTTTAATTAAAAAATGGATTCATTTTATTTTTGTTTGCACTGGGTCTTTGAAGCTGTGTGCAGGCTTCCTCTAGTTGTGGGCAGCGGGGGCTACTCTCTAGCTGTGCTGCATGGACTTCTGGTTGCAGCGGCTTCTCTTGTGCACCAGCTTACTTGATCCATGGCAGTGGGATCTTCCTGGACCAGGGATCAAATCTGTGTCCCCTGCATTGGCAGGCGGATTCTTCCTGCCCGGCCCGCACCTCACCCCCCGCCGCCTCCCAAGGAATTCTTAGCCACTGGGCCACCAGGGAAGAGCTCTCCTTCCTGTATATGGTGCTTTGAGGCTTCAGATGTTGCCTTATTTCACTAAATACAGCTTTTCTGCTTCTGTGTCTTGTACTTGGGGTAAAAAGGATGAACATGCCTTTACCACAGTAAAAACTAATATCTAAACAAGTTTTTTTTTTTTTACTTACTTGCTAACATTGAAAAAATTATGACATTTCATATAAACGTGAGGGTGTTAGAATCTTCCTGAACTATCAGAAGATCTAGCAATACTGGTCTCTTACTAGTTCCATATGGTAGAAGCTGGAGCTGAGGAGGGACAATGCCCTTTAGACCCAGCCTGGCTCTCCAGTTTTCCCCAGTCCCCACCACCCCCTATTGTTCTCAGTGTGCTCTGTTAATTCCATGACCTGCCTTGTTCCTGTAGACATTCGAGTTTGAAGTCTCCGCTCCGCTAAACCTCGTTAGTGATCATGTGTCTCTCAGTGGAACCGGTGAGGTGGAAATCTTTTCTGTACAGATATGGGAGAAAGACAGCCACAGGATAGAGTGAAGGTTACAGAAGGAGGAATGCCCTAGGGATCTAACTGAGGAAGGGGAGAAAATTAAGGTGAGAGATCTCTGGCCACAAAACATTCACAACCTGGGGATAATTAATACTTGCTTCTCTGGGTTGTCGTGAGGGCTGCCTGAGTTACTATATGGCAAGTGCTTCAAGAGTGCCTTGCACATAGTATGTGATGTGTGGTTGGCTATTATTATTATTTTTGCTTTGTTGTGTTGGGGAATAACTTACCTAAAGTTCTTTTTAGTGTATTGTTTCATGATTTTGGACGAACATACTCCATCATGTAATCACCACCACAAGCAAATGTGGTGGGACTTCCTGGCAGTCCAGGGGTTAAGATTCCATGTTTCCAATGCAGGGGGCACCCGTTCAATCCCTGGTTGGGGAACTAAGATCCCACATGCTGCTCGGCCAAATTAAAAAAAATAAAAGACGTGGAGTAGTCCCAACACTCCCTCACAACACAGATTCCTTCTCAACCCCTTGCAATCAATCCCTCTTTCCGCCCCAGCCCCTGGCAATCACTGATCTGCTTCGTGTTCCTATTGTTTTGCCCTTTTCAGAATGTCACATATTAATAAATGGAATCATTCAGTGAACAGCCTTGGGTCTGGCTTCTTTCGCTTAGCATGACGCATCTGAGAGGCTTCCTTATTGCCGAGGGTGTCTATAGTTCGTTCCCCTTTTATTGCTGTATTCATCTTATGACTGTACCACAATTTAGGGCCAATTTAGTTGTTTCCAGCTTTTGGTGATTACAAATAAGGCCACTATATGGTAAGTTCAGGCTTAACCATATAAAGATCTGCCAAACTATTTGCCAAATGACTGTATTTGTTTTGCCTTCCCACCTGCAGTGGATGAGGGCTATGTTGCTCTGCATCTTCACTAGCACTTGGTAGTCTGGCCTTTTCATCTACTCTAGTGGGGATGTGATGGTATCTTACTGTGGTTTGAATTTGCATTTCCCTAGTAATTAATGATGTTCAGCATCTTTCATGTGCTCATTTGCCTTCCATATATTTTCTTTGATGAAACGTCTGTGCAAATATTTGGCTAGTTCTTTTTCGGCGGGGGTGGGGGTGGGATTGCTTTATCACTGAATTTTGAGAGTTCTTCATATATTCTAGATAGAAGTCCTTTATCAGGTAAGTGTTTTGCAAAGATCGTCTGCCCATCCTTTTTTTTTTTTTTTTTCATTCTTTTAACAGTGTCTTTAGCAGAGCCTGATTTTTAAATATTGATGAAATCCAATTTACCAAGTCTTTTTCCTATAGTTAGTGCTGTGATGTCACGTTTAAAAAATCATTGCCTAACCCAAGGTCACAAAGATCTTCTCCTGTGTTTTCCTAGAATCTTTAGAGTGACATTTTGGTCTGTGAGTCATTTGGAGTGAATTTTGTTAAGATGTGAGGTACGGGCTGAGGGTCATTCCTTTTTGCACACAGACGTCTAACTATTCCAATGTCCACTTTGAATATTTGCAATGATTATTCTTTTCTTTTCTTTCTTCTTGAATATTTGCAATGATTATTATTTTTTCCTTTTCTTTTTTCTTCTTCTTCTTCTTTTTTTTAATGGCTGCACGGCATGCGGGATCTTAGTTCCCTGACCAGGGATCGGACCCGTGCCCACTGCAGTGGAAACGCAGAGCCCTAACCCCTGGACTGCCAGAAAATCCCCTGCAATGATTATTAACACTCTCAGGATTCCTGTTCTTGGGGTGGCGGGTTAACAAAGGGGCATCTCGGCTTCACACATATCCCTCAAACCTAACAGCTGGGGCCTGTGGCTGTTCCTTGCCAGCAGAGTAATTGGTTTCAGGTCACTTTACCTCCTCTTTCTTCCTGAAATCTTTTGCATAAAACAAACCATGAAAGGGCAGGGGTGGCCTAGCGGTCTGGCAACGTCCCTTTGAAAATAAACAAGTGCAGAAACTGAAAGGCAGCGACCATCTCTGGGGACTACTTGGAGAAACAGTTTGGGGCCGGTGCATCCGCTGCGCGTGGCTCTCTGGCCCCTGGCAGGCGGCAGGTCGGATATAGTAAAGCCAAACAGGATCATGATTGCTTCAGATGTCACCTCTGGCCAAGGAGACCCCCGTGTCTTTGCAGGGAGAGGCAGGCTGGTGGGGAGCTGCCAGAGTTCCATGGCTCAACAGGTCTGGGCAGTTTGCATAGCCAGCTTCACACCTCTAAGGGAAATTCAGGCACAGGGGGAGGTGGAGTGGGGATGGGGGTGTGTGTGTATAGCGGGTGGAGATATAGATGCCTGTGGGTTTGGGTTTTTTAAAGCTTTATTGAGGTGTAATCTACTTCCCATAAAATTCACCAATTTTAAGTTTACAATTCAATGAACTTTAGTAAGTTTACTGTTGTTCTTGTTTAGTTGCTCAGTTGTGTCCGACTCTTTGCGGCCCCATGGACTGCAGCCCACCAGGCTCCTCTGTCCATGCAATTTCCCAGGCAAGAATACTGGATGGATTGCCATTTCCTTCTCCAGGGGATCTTCCGGACCCAGGGATGGAACCCACATCTGCATTGGTAGGCGAATTCTTTACCACCGAGCAAGTGCCTGGGACATCCCATGGACAGAGGAGCCTGGTGGGCTACAGTTCATAGGGTCGCAAAAGAGTTGGACATGGCTGAAGTGACTTTGCAACTTTAGCAACTAAACAACTAGTCAAATAAGTTCACACACAGTTGTATAATTATCCCCCCAATCAGGTTGCCTCAAATCATTCCCTCCGACCTCCTTATGGTCAATCTTTTGCTCCCAGCCCTAGACAACTCAGTCTCTACCTTGTCTCCATACTTTTTCTTTTTCTAGAAATTTCTTCGTATAAATGGGGCCATAACAGTCGTTAGTCAAGTGGAATATCAAGCCAGAAACTAATGAAGTCAGAGAGCCAGGACGGCAGGGACACCTGTGCTCATGGCTCTTCCTACCTGCTGTGCTACCTCGTGGGCACCACAGTATCTAACCTCAGTCTTCACATCTGTACAGCGGGGCTAATTGGTCCCCCTTTCACACTGGAGCCAGGGTGAAATGAGGTCCAATATCTTGCATATTCATAATACTCCATGGAGACTGGAAACAGACCAAACGCCCACCAGCAGAAGCGTGTCGTGACGCCAATGACAGGCAATATGGATGAATCTCACAAACATCTTACTGAGTGAAAGAAGCCAGACACCAAAGAGCACATTCTGTATGATTCCATGAATAGAAAGTTCAGAAAATGCTACATTTAGAAAACATCTGTGCAGAGAGACATCAGGATAGTAATCACCCTTCAGAGGGTAGTGACTGCAAGGGGCGGGCGGGGGCGTCCAGAGAATAAGTAATATTCTGTTTCTTGATGGAGGTGCTGGTCTTGCAGGTGTACTCAGTGAAAATTCATGGAGCAACACCCTTTCATATCAATGAAAAATTCAGGAAAGTCTTGCATGGTATCTGATGGCACATTAAGCGTGTGTGCAAAATCGCTTCAGTACCGTCTGACTCTTTGTGACCCTAAGGACTGTAGCCCACCAGTCTCCTCTGTCCATCAGATTCTCCAGGCGAGAATACTGGAGTTGGTTGCCGTGCCCTCCTCCAGGGGATCTTCCCGACCCAGGGATTGAACCCACATCTCTTACATCTACCCACATTCCGTAGTCAAGTTCTTTAACACTAGTGCCGCCTGGGAAGCC
The DNA here is from genome assembly GCF_014754425.2 of Oryx dammah. Taxonomy (NCBI): domain Eukaryota; kingdom Metazoa; phylum Chordata; class Mammalia; order Artiodactyla; family Bovidae; genus Oryx; species Oryx dammah. The sequence continues at coordinate 52,663,046 of NW_024070196.1, forward strand.
TGTGGCACATAGTAGGTAATTATTATTATTATTGTTATTACCATTAATGTCATTATTTTTTATCATATTCTTTCAACCACACAGTTTCAACAGGAAAGTGTGGTCCAGTGCAGCAGTTGGCCAGGTGGTAAATAGTTTTGACTTTGCAAGTCAGTCTCTATAGCAACTACTCAATTCTGCTGTTGTATTGTGAAAGCTGCTGCTGCTGCTGCTAAGTTGCTTCAGTCGTGTCTGACTCTGTGTGACCCCATAGACGGCAGCCCACCAGGCTCCCCTGTCCCTGGGATTCTCCAGGCAAGAACACTGGAGTGGGTTGCCATTTCCTTCTCCAATGCATGAAAGTGAAAAGTGAAAGTGAAGTCACTCAGTTGTGTCTGACTCAGCAATCCCATGGACTGCAGCCCTCCAGGCTCCTCCATCCATGGGATATTCCAGACAAGAGTACTGGAGTGGGGTGCCATTGCCTTCTCCCAATTGTGAAAGCAGTCAGGGACAATATGTAAGTGAATGAGCATAGCTGTGTGCCAATAAAACTTTATTTACAAAAACAGCTGGCAGGCTGGATCTGCTGACCCTGGGTCTAGTGGGAGACAGGCTGGGTTCCACAGCCTTCTTCACTGAGTACCTGCGGGACCCTGTTCAGTCACTTCCCTGGCCACAGTTTCTCATCTGTATGATGGGGCGGCTGATCCCTGCTCTAACTACCCTTTAGGGTGACAAAGAGGTCAAATGAGCTCATACTTTGAGAGAGCCCTGAGGGAGAAAAGCGGAGTTTAAGAGTCTCTTGAGATTCTTTGATGCAAAGCAGATTGTTATCTCTGGTCAAGTCTAAAGAGAGAAAGCCACTGACTCCAAGTCACCCAGGGCATCCATGGGCACAAGTGTCTGTCCCAGGGGTACCCTAGAGGGAGACAGGAACAAAAGGCCTGGTACCACATCCTGGTGCTTGCCTCCTAGAGGCCTTTTCCCCCAGGGCCTGTAGAGGTAGAGCAATGATGAAGGAGAGATGCTAGAAAAATGAGCCTCCAGTGAGCTGTTCCTCTGCCTGCAGGTCCCTCTTGGGCCTGACATACAGGGCTGCCAACGCTCACAGCGGAGATGCATCATCACACCTCCAGCCCTTTACTCAAGCCCTTGCCTTGGCCAGGAATGTCTTCCCTTTGCCTGTCTCCTGGTGGGGTTCTAGTCATTCCACAAGGCACCACTCGGGCTCTAGATCATCTGGGGCGAGCTGGGTGGATAACTCCAGTGTTAGTCTCATTTGGGGGAGAGGCAAGTCTTCAGGGAGCAAAGTGTAACTCAGAGGACAAGCTGAAAGCAGCTGGAGGTGGGCAATTCTGCCTTTCCTGGAGCTTCATGGTCTAGCAGCTGGAGCTCTGGGGTCTAGACATGCAGGAGGATAATAACTACAATAATAAGAGTAGCAACAACAGCAGTCGATATTTATTGAGATTTACTATGTGCCATGGGCTTCCCTGGTGGCTCAGACAGTAAAGAATCTGCCTTCAACATGGGAGACCTGGGTTTGATCCCTTGGTCAGGAAGATCCCCTGGAGAAGGGAATGGCAACCCACTCCTGTATTCTGGCCTAAAGAATTCCATGGACAGAGAAGCCTGGCGGGCTACAGTTCATGAGGCCAGAGTCAGACACCACTGAGCAACTAACACGTTCACTTTCAGGGCTTGTCTGGAGCACTTTACGTGTATTCAGTAATTTACATATATTAATCCTCACAACAACCTGAGGAAGCACCATTATTCTTTCCATTTTACAGATGAGGATGCTGGGGCCCAGAAAGGTTAAGATACTTACTTGAGGTCACACAGCTCTGAAGTGCTGGAGCTCTGAGGATTCTAGAAAAGCCTGCTTCCAAAGTCCAAATCAGGTCTATGTTAGCCTCTATTTCCTTGTGCTCAGCTGTGAAACTTCCAAGTTCCTGTCACATGGGAGCATTGAAAAAATAAAGTCTGGAGGAAAGAGACGGTCCTTCCAAGAGAAAAACAGTCAGGATCAGAGCAACCATCTCAACAACCATCCCTCATTCTGGATTTGTCCAGGAGACCCTCCAAGCCCTTGGATGGAGGGGTGGGGGCTCAGGTGGCGAAAGACCAAGGGAAAGCTAACCTAAACGATCACAGGCATTTACTGGCTCAAGAACTTGAAAAGTTCAGGAGGGCTGGTTTCAGGGCCAGCTGCTGACTTCCTTGGAGGTTCAGTCAGTAAAGAGTCTGCCTGCAATGAGGGAGACCTGGGTTCAAGCCCTGGGTTGGGAAGATCCCCTGGAGACGGAAATGGCAACCTACTCCAGTATTCTGGCCTGGAGAATTCCAGGAGGAATTCCAGAGAATTCCAGAGGAGCCTGGTGGGCGACAGTCCATTAGGTTGCAGAGAGTTGGACACAACTGAGTGACTAAGTCTTTGGGTCCAAGTGGTGCTCTCAGGAAGCTCACACTCACCATCTTTCTACTCTCTCCTGTCTCAGCTTCATTCTCAGGCAGGCTTCTCCCCGCCTTGGAGTGAAGGTGGCCCCAACAGCTCCACTTAACTCCAGCCAACACTCTAGGGGAAGTGTTTCCCAACAGGTCCCACAAAAATTCCAGGGCTGACTTTCATTGGGCCACCTGACCATCCTTGAACCAATTGCTGTTGCCAGGGAGAGGGACCCAGATAGCCCAGCCACCCTTGGGGCTGAGAGTGGGTGAGGGGGGCCCCTACTGGAAGAAGAGGGGAATGCAACTGGCAAAGGCAGCTAGTGTCTCCTATGAGCCTCTGGAGGAAAATAGGCATTCCTCAAGGGGCAGGTGAGGGATAAACTTCAGCGTTAGGAATTCAAATCCCTCCTCAGCCCAACCGCAGACTTCTGTGACATTTGTTGCGGTTCATACTTGGACCTGGACCAGAGCTTTGTCTGCCTGCCTTCCCTTCCTCAAAATTGTTCCCACCTCACCTGGCTGCAGTGCCTGTTGCCTTCACATCACCTGGGGGCACACGGGCCTTCTTGCCAACTCCTCGCCGCCTGCTTCACCTACAGTCTAGTTCCATAGTTGCCCTGCCCCCACCTCCTGTCTAGCTTTTTCCAGTCCATGCCATTCACTAGCAACACCGCCCCCAGTCCAGCATGGCCCTGGCTCAGAAACCTCCAGCCACTTCTTAACATCCACAAGGCAAAATGAACTCCTTAGGTGTATGCCTGGGCTTCCTCCACCATCCTAGGAGCCTCCCTGACCCCTGCCATCAAAATGCACCTCTCCCCAATTCCAAACTGTCCCCAGCATCCTAGTGTACCAGCTTATCTGCTTAGAGAAAGGGTCAAGTTGGAGTCAATGCTGCCCAGGGTTCAGGACACAGATGGTGTTCAAGTGATGCCTGTAAAGTCCAAATTTCCAGCCCTTGGGCATGACTGCTCCTTGATGAAGAGAGATGAGAGGAAGTCAGAAAGCTCCACAGAGACAGGGAAGCTGAGACAGAGAAGATAAAGCAGAATGTCTGAGACAAGAGACCCAAGGGCCTGGAGACAAGAATGGCAGAGAGAAGGGGAGAGATCCAGAGATGAAGATGAGTCTGGAAGAAAGGGACCTTCAGCCAGAGTTGGAGACCCAGGGAACAGAACTGAGAGAGATACCAGAGAGAGTGAAAGTGTACCTGCTAAGGCACTTTTTTTTTTGGTTAAGCAAACAAGGTCCCTATGATTTATGTTTTGTCAGGATGAACTTTCCATATCAGGAGTTTATTTCACTGAGCAACCAATCCTGGTAAAAACACTGAAACACCTTAAAAAGGAACGGGGTGGGGAGGAAAGTCAGACAAAACAAAAAGGAGAACGTTTGCCTCCAGGTCGGTCAACACGGGTGACTTAGCACAGGACAGCTAGAACAATCGTCCCACCCCTTCTGCCCCTGGCTGGTGGTTTACCTAGGGCCAGGTTTCAGGTGCAAGAGGAGAAAGAGAGACTGGACAGAGAAGAAAGGAAAAAGTCCACTGGGGGAGGGAGGCCGAGCTGGAGGGCGAGAAAGAGCCTGAGTTGTGGGGGGAAAGGCCCTGGGGTGGTTCTGGATCCAGCCTGACCATGAGTCACTAGCTGTTAAGGCAAGTCAAGACAGAGCTGCAAGTCACCAAAGAATCGACCCCTGAGCCCCTGCTATGGGCCAGAGCCTCCTGAAACCAGGGACACTGCCAGGACGCAAGATGGGGGGCAGATGGCCTGGCTGTAATTTATACCAGGGTTCTAATTGGCTACCAACTCAGCCTCCCAACAAGGTGGTCAACAACACCCGCCCACAGCATGTGGGAGGCCACAGTCCCGGCGTTCAAGTTGTATACAAAGTCAGGGCCACACTGGAGACACCAGAGCAGCCTGCTCTGTGAGTAAAATCTCACAGGATTTTACTCTTTACCATGACGCTCCAAAATCACATGGTGTTCATGATTTGAATTTTTCTTTTATTTTCTGAAATGGAACCATTGTACATTGTACAAACCATATCTACTGATGGAATAAATAAGTGAAAAATTATACTGCTGTACAACACACCAAAAAAAAAAAATCGTAAGAAAAAAAACAATTAGGTAACGGTGAATAAAAAGGTCTTTATATCTCTAAGCAGGTCCTTGGCTGATAATGGAACATTCCAAACCATGACATCGTTGGTAATGGGAGGTCACCACCTGTGAGTCAGTCTTCCGCCTTCGGGTTATGGGTGTAAGTGCCAGCACTTTGTGGAATGTGTAACCGCAGCATCCCCAACTTCAAGTTTCGCGGGGAGTTAAATTTGCCCTGGGAGCCCTTTAGGCTGCGGGGCCTGGTGTTGGCGGAAGGCATTCGCTTAGGACCCCCACCTCTGGCTCGGCCGGCTGAAAGGTCTTAGATTCCGTGGTGGGAGAGGGGGCGAGGGGCGCAGGATGGCGTGGGCAAGGGCGGCGGCCCTGAGGAGCGGGCTGCATCGGGGAAGGAAGCACATGTGGGTTTTTGCAGTCTCGCCATCCCGCGTGGAAGGCCTTCCTGGCCGGCGTGGATGGGGGCGCAGGGCCGCTGGCCGCTCTGCCTGGCATGGCCGTGGCGGGGCCCAGTCGGCCCGGACCCCTGGCCCATTTCCTACCTTCAGGCACTTCAGAGAAAAACTAATGACAGCCTCGTATCCCGGGCGTCCTCCTTTGTTCACCCTCAACCATGTCCGCCCCCCTTGCCTGTCGAGGGGACCCTGCTGTTTCCACGGATGCCTGTGTTGTGATTCGTCTTCGGCTGTCTTGCTTGTCACCTCTCATTTCCCAAAAAAAATAAAGAGGAGGAAATAGATATCCAGATTCATCTTTCATCCAAATGGGAGTTTTGCTGCAAAGAAAGGACGTTAATTCTAACTCTATAGGATCTGGAGGTAAAGCCGCCTTGAGATACGCTGAGAGGTAACACAGAACACAGTTCTCCGCAGAACTGACTGCCTGAGGGGCAAAATTGATAAGGATTTTTTAAGACAGAAACCTTTCGGCATCTCTAACTTCAATATGACCATTTTCAAAGTTTGTGTGTGTGTGTGTGTGTGTTTTCCCTTCCCTTGCTTCAGGAGACATGTTTGCATGAGGTATTTGAAATTCAGGAACATTTTGATTCTTCTTGAAGTGCAGGAAATAGATTGGCTCCCTTCAAAAACAAAGAAGAGCCTCACCCTCAGAAACGCTTAGAAAATGGAGTCTGGCAGACACTCCCCATGGTGGTCAGGAGAGAGATCCACACGTGAAAGGTGGTACTTGAATATATGCACCAATTGGCCGAAACAGAAACAAAACGAACGAACAGAGGAAAAAAAAAAAAACCAACGAAACCCGGAACCCTCCCCCTCCCCCCTCACACAACTCAAAGGGAGTTGGAACCCCAGTGCAGTAAAGAAAGCTCAGGAGAAGGGTTAGGGGTCTGAGGAGTCCGTGTAGGAATTAAGAGCAAACCAGGCCTCAGAACCTAAGAGTGAGGCAGTTCATCCAAGGTGGGGGGCGTGGGGAGAAGAGGTGCTTCTCCGTTTTAGTGACAGGAAGCTGTCCCAGTGCAGGCGGGGGAGGGACCCCAGGTCCCCCTTTCTGGAGGAGTGCAAAGCTCTCCAGTTTCTCGGAGGCCTCATTTCTGGCCTTCAAGTTCCAACCCTTAAGGCCTGCTCCCCCGTGGGGACCCTCGGAGCATCCTGGGAAAGAGACGTGATCCAACTGTTGGCTCCAGGAGCCGGAGCAGTGTGCAGAAAGCCGGTGGACTCTGCATTTCGGCGACTGCAACCTCACCTCCCCCGCGGGTGGGGCCAGGTGGAGCTGGGGAGGTAGACCAGGGCAGCAGGTGACTGTGGATTTGAAATCCAAGCAACGTCCTATGAGAGAAAGTTCAGCACCAGCTATTCCTGCCATCTGCTCCCAGCCTCCTCCAGCCCTTTATCGTCTTAAGGAGACCATCCTGCCATCAGCCACAGGAGCCGGTCCGTCTTCGGAGGTGTGGGAGGTTGCCACATGGTGGGGAGGGGCTGAGGGGGGAAGTGCCAGGACAATCCAAGGGCTCTGTATGTCCCTCTGGGCAGCTGTGGGCTTGGAAACACCAGTTCAGATGCCTCAAGCAAGCCTGGGGACAATGCCCAGACATCTGAGACTCCTCCGACCCTGGAGGCTAGCACTGTCCCCAACCAGGGCTCAGGGTGTATCCTGCAGCCTCCCAGCTGCACCTAGAAACCAGATGGCCGGGGAGGTCCTGCTCTTCTGCGGCCTCAAGCTCTCCTTCTCCCTGCCTGGTCCACTCCAGCTGAAGTCCTGGGGCAGGGAGGAGAAAGACTCGAGGACGGGAGCAATGGCTGCCTGAACTGAACCAAGAGGGCACTTGTAAGGGGAGATGCAAAACAACCAGGAAAACATGCCAGAGGTCACCTCAAGGGCACAAGGCACAAAAAAAGAAAGCGGAAGGAATATCGGTTGAACAGTGAAAAGCCCCGATGAAAAGCGAATTCCTGATCAGTACCACCCTCAAATAGCTTATATCATTAAATAGAGGAGTGGGGAAGAAAAAAAAAAAATACAGCAGCAACACAAATGTAATCTTGGCTTCAGAGACAGTGTCCAGACGCTCCTGAGCTGTCGACCTCGCCTTCCCCAGGAAAGTCACTTCAAGATTCGAGTGTTTTGCTTCACAGCAGAAAGTTCTTCAGTGTCTGAGAAGTTACGCCGTTCTAGGTTTTCTTGGATTTGCACTTGGTAAACTTGTTAAGTTAGTAGTTCCCTTTGCACCCGACAGGGATCTGCTCGGGTGAGGTTGTTCAACAACTAAGCCTGCTGATGGATCTCCCATGAGATGTGGATCAGAGGACTGAACTCGGCGTCTACATCTCCTCGGAGTTCTGTTGCGAAGCCTCCAGTTTCATCTTTTTGGAGGGTGGCACTCCTTCCAGATCCTTGGGGTTGGGAGGTGGGGGAAGAGGAAGAAAAGAGAAACGCAGGTTGACACCCTGGGAGAGCAACTCGGGTCAGCTGGGAGGTTACAAGTCGAAGGTGGGCATCTGAGGTTCTGACCCTGTGGCCCTGGCATGGACTCGAAAGGGTTCACAGACCTACCAGGAGCCACACACCCGAGCTACTCCTATGTCCACCAAGTCACCTGTGTCTTCCAATTGCTCACTAACTGCAGGGTAATTATGTACGCAGTTTTAAGTTTAAGTTTACTCTCCAAGATGTTGACAATAGCTCATCCAGGACTCAGCACAGGTGCCTGGCCTGGGGCAGATGTTTATGGAATGCATACATGTTGGTTCTTCTGGGGGAAGGGTCTGTAGTGCCACCAAATTCCCAAGAAATTCCAGCACTCACTCACACACACTCACACACACACACACTCACACTCACACACACACACACACACACTTCGACACTCACTCACCTACTTCTCCCTCGACTTTCTCGCTCTATCCCAGCCAGCTCCAAACTAACCCATCCCCCGAGTCCAGCTCCTAAGGTCGCCCATCCTAACCAGCGCTCCCACAGCTGGCGATGGCCCTGCCATCTGCCTAGGATACAGCTGGACAGCACCCTGGAGTCCTCCCTTCTCGCCACGCCTAACTCCATCTCCAGAGACCCTCGGCCCACCCACGGCTGCCCTTGCCAGCCACCCCATCCACACCTGAGCCTCTGTTCCTTGTATGGCTGGAGCAGCAGCCTGCTCCACGGCCGCCCCACCCAGCCTTCAGCAGAGCTCAAGAGATAGTTTCAAAACAGAGATCATACAGAGCATAACACTGATCTCGGAACAAAATCCCAACTCCTCATCAGGCCGAGAAGGCCCCTCTCCCTCCCCTCTTTCCTCCCCGTTTCCTGGCTGCCTGGCTCCAGCCTCCCTGGCTTCCCCTGCCGTTCCTCAGGCTGGCCTCTGTCTCCTGGCCTATGTGCCCTTTTCTCTCCCGCTCTCATCTCACCCCTCCCCGCCCGCACCATCTAGGAGAGCTTCTTTGCATCACCCTGCTCCCGCTCTCCTACAGCTCGAACTGCAATCCACTTGCGTCTGCTGGCTCCTGGCTGTGTCTCCGCCTCCCTGAACCCATCCTCCCTGTCTCCGTGAGGACAGGGACCATGTCAGTTGGCTCACACCGTCTCCCTAGGACCCAGCTTACTGCCCAGTACACAGTGGAGGCCCAACAGGTGCTAAACAAGAGACCCCCAGGCCTTGATGGACGAGGTGAGTGAGTTTTCTGAGAGCTGATATGACAGGAAGGCAGAAGGAACTGCCCCTGTCTTTCCCCTGCCTTTTCCTCGTGAAAGGGATAAAAGCTCGGTCTCAATGTAACAGGAACAGGTAGGTCGCTGTGCCTTCTGAGGAAGGGGGATACCATTCAGGCCAAGCGTCCACAGAGCAATTGCATGGTGTGGGGTCAGTATGTGAGCTTGGCAGCGGACTCTGGAAAGCGGACAACTGTCCCATGAAAGAGAGGGAGCAGGAGGGAGTGGCTGCAAAAGGGGATAGTGAACCTTTCTTCGTTTTTAAATAGGCAAGGCTGAACGTCAATGTCAAGCTCTCTGCTTCAGGGCACGCACCCTCTGTCTTACAAACTGAGCAGCTCTGGAGACAAGCGGCACGTCTATGTGAGTGTGAAAACTGCGGAAGGGTCCCCATTTCAGGTCTGGGTCCCTAAACATGGGAGTGGAGGTGGGGGCGTGTCAGAATGGAAGACCCCTGAACTTTCCAGATGCCGGTGGAGAGCACCAGACACTCCCGGGGTGTGGCTCAGCATCTTGAGAGGCCAGGAGACGCCACCTGCCATCCTGGCTTTTGCCAATTCTATCTGAGGGTTGGATCTGTATTGTAATCAAATGGGCTCACGCTCCGCTGGAGGCCCGGCCCTGCGTCTCACGCTGTGAGAATGTTTCTTCATTCTCTATCTGTACCTGGTCAATGCGCTTTAATAGCTGCATACCAGGCTGTGCATCTGCCACTCCGGATTTATTAAATCCTTTCGAGACACTCAGGTTTTGGCCGGTTTTCTGCCACAGCAAACACGTCTTTCATCAACACTGTCCTGTCTTTGGGCCCCTGGAGGAGTCTTGGGTAGGCTGGCAGGGGGTTGCGGAGCCAAGGGTGCCAGGATGTCTGAGAGTCTCTTCCCCTTGAGGAAGGCCTGGTTGAAGGCTCCCTACAGATCAAGCTGGTCCCCTTTCTCTGCGGCTACTTGTTTTCAGTTTCTCCCCAGGTGTGAAAATACTCAAGTGGAAATAGTCTTATTAGCTGCAGTTTTGATACCCCTGAGTCCTCAGACCTCTTTGATGAGCACAGAGGACGGATAGTTAAATAAAAATCACAACAGAAGCCAAGGCAACACCGGGGCTGCTGCTGTGCCAGCTCTGTGTTGAGTGCTGCCCATATTCTCTCCTCTCGTCCGTGTTCTGGCCCCAAGACAGTCCTGTGATCTCACTGTGCCAGTAGGAGACACTGAGGCTCGTGTGTGTGTCAAGTGGAGGGGCTGGGATTCGAACCAGGGACGTTTGCTCCCATCAGCAAGGCCACCTACAGCTGTCTGATTCAGACTAGATTCTGGCAAACAGCAATAACCTGGAAAGGGGACCAAGTAGTGGGGAGCGAGGTCTGGTGCAAGACTCCAAAGGATGGTTCATCTAGCATGTAGAGTCTGAAGACCTGTCTCCCCAGCTCTACAGGAAGTTGACTTTGGGTCACGAGACTGGGCAGTGCTTTTGTGGACCCGAATAAACAAAGTGATGAAGCTAAGGCTGGGATACAGGACTGACCCCAAGGGGGTCCTGTGTGTCTCCTCTACCGTGGACAAGTGACCAGACCAGCTGCAGGACGCTCATGGATACTGCTCAATGAATACCAGACAGTTCCAATCATCTAGAGAGCAAACGAGAAAACAAGAACAAGAAGACACCTTTCAACGTACCCCCGACACCCCAGCAGGCTCCTGGCCGAGCTGGCTGCCCCTCTGAGACCTCGATCGAGGTACCTGAGAGATTGTGGATGTCTCTGCAGCCAGGCCCGCATCTCCAGACGGCTGCCGTTCAACTTGCTCTGAACTGTTCATCGAGTTTTCCATTGAAGACTGTGAATTCTGCTCGTCGGAAGCATCTGAGGGAAAAGCAAGACGACAGAAGCTGTTTTCAGACACGGGCAATACGGAGCCAGATGAACCACTTACTAAAAATACCTGGAACTGGGTAAGTTGGGAGGCCAGGCGGTCTGTCAGGACTGCAAGGAGCTGGGGGGGGCTTGGGAAGCCTCTTATTTTTTAAGGATGTCATTTTAAGCAGCCAGGCCACACTCTGGCACTGGGGACTCTCACCCTTTCCCTTGCACACCTATTACCTGCCAAGTGCCAGGAGAAGCCAGGTAAAGGATGCTACAGGCTTTATGCTGCATGCATCTGGTGCCCTCTAGTGGACACAGCATGCTCCAACCATCATGGCTGCAGGCCCCTCCCTCCTTCCATTAGGGAGTGCGGGGGAATTCACAGAGGGAACTGCCCCTTTGTAAACATTTCTCTTAGTAATATGGATATTTTTCTGATTGCCATTGCAAGACCCAAAAAGTACAGGGAGGGGGATGAAATCAGCAACTACCTCATGTCACCCACGGCTACCATGCCACTAACCTTTTAGGGGATCTAGCCCTATTTTTCCAGATGTTTCTCCCCACGTGCACTTCTAGTTCTGCATTCTCCCCAAACAGGGGTCTCACAATATTTGGGAAGAATTCTGCACGTCTTTAAAAATTCTATAAATATGAGCGCCTACAAGATGGCTGCACAGCATTCCATCAGGCCGTCACTTACATTTAATGAACCCCTGTCTTGCTGGTCATTTGGGCTCTGTCTCATGCACCGGTCTCCCTGCTCTCCCTACCATGTTCCGTTAGCAGAAGGAAGGTGTAGGTTAGCTGGCTGTGGGAGGTGGTGCGGCTTTGGAAAGAGGGAGCAGCAGTTGCACCTGAAGCTTATCTTAGGCACAGAGCGCACGGAAGGAGCAGCCGCATCCCGCCCAGGGCCCTGCTCTCCTTGCATTCAAGATACCAACAACATATGTCACCCTGATTTGTAAAAAAAAAAAAAAAGAAAGAAAGAAAGAAAGAAAAAGAAACACACTAAAATATTCAAGAATGTTTTATGTTCTGGGGTTTCTAAGATAGAAGCACAACAGAGGGAAAAAATTTCCCAGGTCTAAGTTTTCTCTCCCTTTTTTTTGGCCATGCTGTGCAGCCCGTGGGATCTTAGCTCCCCGACCAGGGATTGAACCTGCACCCCTTGCATTGGAAACGCAGAGTCTTAACCACTGAACCACCAGGAAAGTCCCCAGACTTAATTTTTAAAGCAAGCAAGCAATTAAGAGGAAGGGGCGGGGAGAAGCAGGCAATATTCCAGAGCTTGAGCCTGGCAGAGCACAGAAGGATGGGGAGCAGGGCAGCAGGAAGGAGCTGCAGCTCTCCTTCCACAGAGGCTGAGCCCTCCCAGCGAAGGTGCCGTTAACACAGACTCTGCTCCCTCAAACCGGCTGCTCCCCCCAAACCAGCAGCCCTGAGTGCTCAGGGCAGTACCAAGAGACCCGACACCCTGCCACAGTCTGAGCTGGGTTCTCCTAACGCCATCAGGAGGGTCATGGGGTCCCTCACACTGGGACCCCTGGGCTCTTCCTACCACCTGGTGTCTGGGTGGGGGGGACACAGGGTCTAGACACAGACGGGGTTTTTAAAATTATTTAATATTTCTATATTTTATTTGGCTGTGCCAGGTCAGGGTTGCAGTGCACAGGATCTTTAGTAGCGGCATGCGGGGTCTAGTTCCCTGACCAGGAATCGAACCCGGGGCACCCAGCATTGGGAGCATGGAGTCTTAGCCACCAGACCAGCAGGGAAGTCCCAGACCTGGTTTCTAATGCTGCCTCTGCCGCTTGTTCCTATGAAGCCGGGGCTCCCTGTGTCAGACCCTCCCACCCTCCATTAAGTTGAGGTTGACAACAACAGTTGTCTTGTTGAGCGGCTGTGAAGATTAAATGGAAAGATGGAAAAAGGACCCAAGCGGCAAAATAATCCCATGGGGGAGTAAATGAGGGATAATCGAGGGCAGGGAACCAAACTCCCCATAAACCTGACATTTCTTTGGTATTTCCAGTTTTACCTTTAAAGACCACGTTAACAGCAGTTCCTCAAAAACACACAATTCCTATATGACCCAGCGATTCTACTTCTAGCTGTAGCCCCACAGGAACTGAAAACATGCCTTCAAACTGATGTTTGCAGACAAATAATCACAGAAGCATCACTCATGACGGCCCAGATGTCCAGTAACAGATACGCAGATAAACACAATGTGGTCCACCCACACAGCAGAGTATTATTCAGCCACGAAAAGGAATGAAACACTGACCCAGGCTACTATGTGCATGAACCGTGAAACCATGATGCTGAGTAACACATGTCAGTCAACGAAAGACACAGGTTACATGACTCCATTTCTGTGAAAGGACCAGGAAAGACAAATCCACAGAGACGGAAAACACAGACTGGTGGAGGCGAGGGATAGAGGAATGGGAAATGACAGCTGAAGGGTACAGGGTTTCCTGTTAGAGTGACGAGAACAGTCTGGAACTAGGCAGAGGTGGTGACCGTACAACATGATGAATGTGCTAAATGGTACTGAATCGCTCACTTTAAAATGGTGCCTTGCATGCTACGGGCATTTCACCTCAATTTAAATAAAAGAAAAATCCATGTTAACCTTATATTCTAGTTCATATTATAAGTTTGCTTTAACAAACCTTTGCAGTTACTATTATCCTCCCTCTCTCTTGACTACGGACCTCTTTTTTTAAAAAACACAGCACTTATTTTTTTGGCTGTGGCATGTGGGATCTAGTTCCCTGAGCAGGGATCAGACCCCAGACCCCTGCACTGGGAGCACAGAGTTTTAGCCACTGGACCGGGGGGAAGTGCCGACAGAGCCCTTTCTGCCCCACGTGGTGGGCTTTGCAGAGAGGAGAGCAAGGTGGGGGCCCAGATGCAGGCTTAGAAATCATGAAGGTGGCGAGTCACCCACAGAGTGGGTCCACGGAGTCACGCTGACCCCTTGCCTGGCCCAAGAGCACAGCGGGAACTGGCCTTGGAGCTGGCCGAGCATTCCAGGCAGGCCCCGCTGCTGCGCCCTGGTTCTCTCAGCCCAAGGCACTGGAACTCACCCAGGGGAAATTATTTTCCAAGGGCCTAAATTTAGTCCAGGGACTTTGGACATTATGTCATTCCCTGAACTCACTTAGCAGTAAACAAGTTCAAAGCAAGGTCAACAGCTGGAGACCAACCTGCTCTGTCCTGCAGGAAGTGGACCCCCACCTGGGGAAGGCCCCTGACAGTGTGTAGGTGGGCCTGGCCCCCAGGGGTGTGTCCCCTGGGCAAAGCTGGGCAACTGTGCCGGCCCAGAGGCCTGGCCTGGCCGGGAAGGGACGCCAATGTGGTTCCTATGGACCTGAGGCAGCGGGTAGGAGTGACAGGGTCCAAACACAGCAGCCATGAAAGCGTGGACCCCAGACAGAATTCCTGCAGCCAAGCGTTGGGAAAGGAGATGCAGACCCCAAACACAGGGAAACCAAGGGCAGGCCCAGAAAGCCGGGATATGGCCACACTGGCCCTGCCACTCATCGCTCCGCCCTCCCTCTGCCCCGCCCCATCCCGCAAGCTCCACCTCCTTTCCCAGTGACCTGATGCGACAGGCAACTTTTATTTGTCTGGAGGAAACAGGAAGGTGCACAGGAGTCATGCTGCCGGCCTGAGGCCACACAGCCAGCATGGGGTGGCCCAGATGTGACCAGCCCGTCCTGCATTCATGGCCCCGTCCCAGCACCTGTCCCCAGGCCCGGGCAGGGGCCCTGTGGGGAGGAGAGTGCTGTATGCGGGAGAAGGCTGCACCAAAGTCGCTGGGATGGAGTTCTCAACGGGTGGTGGTGTTTTTCCCCGTTCCCCTAGGGGACATCTGCCCCACCTGGAAACATTTTTGATGTCACTAAAATGGGGGAGGATGCTACTGGCATCTAGCGACAGGGATGTTTCTCAGTACTCCACCATGCACAGGACACCCCCACAGCAAAGAATCACCCGGCCCCACAAACCTACAGAGCCCAGGCGGAAAGGCCCTGCTCTGGGGGAAGCCATTCTGCCCATGGCACGGGTGGAAAAGGGGGAGACCACTACACTGTAAATGCCCACTGCCCTTTGTCCCCATAGCCCCCTCCAGGGCCGCGTCCTCCAGACTCATTCACATCTGAGCAAAGATGCCAAGGGACGTGAGTAAAAGACACCTTTCAGCACCATCGGTGCAGGAGAAAGAAACAACTCAAATGACCCACCAACACGGAGACTATTTAAATACATCATGGTACATTCACAGCTCTGAATGATAAGCTGGTAAAGAGAATAAGACCCGTATGTCTTAACGTGGAACTATCTCCATGGTGACTGTTAAGTGAGAGTGTTCTAAAATGGGAGGTAATCATCTCACATAGATGCTTCTAGGTACAGCCTACCTCTAGAAGGCCCCACAACAGACCCAGCAGTGGTGGTCTGTTAGGGCACCTTAATCTGCTTCCTAATTCAGATCCTCCTGGCACATGGGCATATTCCCCTGACCTCCCAAGGTACTGCCCTGTGGTCCCTTTGCCTGGATTGCTTGGTTCCCTCCTATCTCTGCTCATCCTTTAAGCCCAAGTCAGACAGCACCTCCTCCATGAAGGCTTCCCAGAGGGCCTCAATCTCCATTTCCCTATTGTATCTGACCACAAAGTCAAGACCCCTTATGTTCCAGGCAGTGCCAGAATGAGTCAGGTGGGCTGTTTAATTCAGACTCAGATAACCTTTGCACAGGAAATCTAAAGGAATATTCTCTTCTTCCTCAAAGACATGCGCATTTCCCCCCGACTCTCTACTCTTAGTAGAAAAAAAGGTTCAAGAAACATATTAACTTTCTTTTTAAATCAATAACAAGAAAAACAAGCAGTGATCACAGGGTAAAACACAACTGCCTTTGGCCTCAGTGGTGGGGAGACGACAGGGAGTGGTGAGGAGTGTGGTAACTGGAGTATGTAGGTCCTCCGGGCCCTCCCTGGAGAGGCAGCCACATCTCTGCTCTAGCTGGTTGCAGCGCTATGGGAATGCAGGCTTCTCTTTTCAAGAGAAGCTGGAGATCGATCTTATTTTAAGTGAGATTGCTCAATTTTTAAATTTTGCCATCAAGTTCCAGTTAAAAATAAAAACAGCACTGGGCTTTGGGGCCACACCTGCACACGCTGGATCTAGTCTGTCTGCCACCTCTGTGGACTGTAATTCTCAGCTTCAATGCCTGTCTTGCCCATGAGCTCTTGGGAGTCTGGAGTGGGACTGGGCCCTGCCTGTCACTCGGGATAAGCAGGGAGCCTCTCACGGGGCTAACGAGTGAAGTGTGTGGAAGAGACTGGAACCAGATGTGAAGGAGCTCTCCAGCACAGGATGGCCTTCTTCCCAGAAGATGCACGCCCTCTCCAAGCACCAAAAAGCCAACAGCCTTGCCCCACCGGGTAAGAGCACATCACCCCGAGCCTCCTCCTGGAACCCCAGACTGTGCTCGGGCATCTGCCAGCACCCTAGACCCACCGGCCCTGCCCCTCCACCTCTCTCCCATCACAGATGACGGCAAGGCCATTTCTCCAGGCACTGGGAGTCACTCTCAAGCCCCTTCTCTCACGGCCCATGCACCATCCATCAACACGCTCCGAAACACACCTCAGTATTAGACAATCGGGAAGTATTGTTCATTTTCTGAGGTGCAATAATGGTCACTGTGATTATGTAAGGGAATGTCCTTATTTTTAAAAGAAGCATAGTGAAGTGTTTAGAGATAAGACATCATAAAGTCTACAACTTTATGTCAAATGGCCCCAGAAAAAAATATTTTTAGGCAAAGCAAAAACAAAACAAAAAAAAAACCTCAAACAGCAGCAGCCGCCAACAAAAAAACAAAAGACCCCAAACATTAAATATCAACAATTGACAAATTCAACTGCTGGGTATATAGGAAAGTATTACACTATTCTTTCATTTTTTCTGTATATTGGAAATTTTTCATTTAAAGAGAACCTGGGGACTTCCCTGGTGGTCCAGTGGTTAAGACTCCATGTTTCTGACACAGCGGGGATGGGTTTGATCCCCGGTTGGGGAACTAAGATTCCACAAGCCACGTAGCATGGCCCCCAAAATAAAGAAAGAAACATAGAGAACCCAGAAATCTCAAAATAAACAAACCTATACATATGTATAGGGCTTCCCTGGTGGCTCAGTGGTAAAGAATCTGCCTGCCAATGCAGGTTCAATCCCTGGGTTGGGAAGATCCCTTGGAGAAGGAAATGGCAACCCACTCCAGTATTCCTGACTGGGAAATCCCATGGACAGAGGAGCCTAGCAGGCTACAGCCCATGGGGTGGAAAAGAGTCAGACAAGACAGCTTTTAAACAACAAGAATATGAACTCTAGGCATTACCTTTCTCTACCATTACCTTCTGGGGGGCAGCACTTGGCAGGACCTCCTTAAAGTCCCTTCCAGCTGCCTGGCTGAAAGCTGGCTATAGAGAGGTCTCTCTTGAGCCCCACCCTCGAGGGCACGTACCTTCAGCCCCAGGGAGCTCCTTCCCATCGGCCTGGGCCTCGTCCACCTTGGTGTCGGTGCCATCGCCGGGCGCAGCTGAGTTGGGCTCGGGAGCAGGGCTGGAGTTGCTGCTGTTCTCCTGTTTGATGGGGGAGGCGTCTGCGATGGAGCTCTGGTTGCTGTTATCATCTGCATGGCGAGGGAACAGAATCACAGTGTGAAATGCTGCAGCTGCTGAGAAAAGAGGGGTGGGGGGTCATGAGAGTCTCGTTCTGGGTGAAGAAACCAGTATCTCGTGGGCCTGGCTCTGAAGCAATGCAGAGGCTGGAGCGTGGTCCTAGGAGGCAGCATCGCCAAACTGTTTCAGGGGATCTGATCCAGCCCTGGACCAACTGCACTTGATACAAAATTAAAGGGGGAGACAGAAAGAGAAACAAGTTCACAACAGAAAGTGGATATTTTACAGGACAAGGGTCCCAGGCTCACCAAGTCAATGCCATTTAAAAAAAAAAGAGGGCAATTCCCTGGTGGTCCAGTGGTTAAGAATTTGCCTTGCAATGTAGGGGATTGGGTTCAATCCCTGGTTGGAGAAGTCCCCACATGGCTCGGAGCAACTAAGCCCCCCTGCTGTATTGAAAGATCCTGAATGATGCAACTGATACAGCCAAATCAATCAATCAATATTTTTTAAAAAAGAGAAACGGGAAAGATCATTGTCGTATTACAGATTAAAGAAATTTAAGAGACCTAACAACTAAACATGACGTGTGGGATTTATCTGGGTCCTGTTTTGAATGCACCAGCTCCGAGAGACATTTGGGGACAACTGGGGAATTGAATACAGTCTGGAGTTTCAAAGTAAGGAATTAATTTTGTTAGGAGTGATAATGGTACAGTGGGTAGATAGAAATGTCATTTATCACTGACACATGCTGAAGTGTTTAGGTACAGACTTAAGTATCATGGTGTGGGGGAAACGTACTTTAAAATCTAGCACGGGTTGCATGCAATTGTCACAATTCCCTGAATTTTATACTCAAGAGCTGTGCAATTTTGAATTTGAAAATTGTATTTCAATTAAAAAAAAAACCTAACACATTTAAAAAATAGGTGAGGCAAATGCGGCATCATATTATGAAAATCTAGGTGGGTGGGCATGTGGATTTCATCAAACAATTCTCTCTACTGTTCTCTATTATGACATTTTTTTCATATTAAAAAGGAAAGGGGGAAGAAAGTTCACTGGGCAAAAAGGGCACTAGGGGTGGAGCTGGGGTTCCTGGGGGTACATACCTGCTTGCCCTGGACCCCTCTCTTGGGCACAAGGAGTCATTTTCCTTTCTTTTCTTTCTTTATTTTGTGGCACCACATAGCTTGTGGGATCTTAGTTCCCTGACCAGGGTCTGAACCTGGGCCCTCGGCAGTGAAAGCTCAGAGTCCTAGTCACTGGTCTGCTAGGGAATTCCCTATAATCTGTCTTTTCATACTGAGTTACTCCCCAAGGGGGAGCACCGTTCCTGGAGGTACTGCAATGCCAGGCTGATGTGTGGAGCGGACAGTGCAAGCTGCTAGCCCAGTGCCTTCCTCCAAAGATCCATGTACTACACTGTCCTTGGATAGAGATATTAAACTGATAAGAACAGACACCACACTTCGTTTTAGCCAACAGGCCGAGAAGCAATCAGAGTCATTTTAACCTACAGATACCCACATGATCATTTCAAAAATATTACTACAGCTTTACCCTGCTTTTCTGGGCCATGCTGTGCACCTGGGACCAAAGCCATTTTTGTAAAAATGAGAGAGAGAAACAGAGACACAGAGAAAGAGAGAGGGAGAGGAGAGAGGAGAAGCAAGCACATCAACACGTCCAGGGCACCGACTACATGCTGGGCACCAGGCCAGGGCATCTACAGTCACCTTGTTTAATCTCAGAAACCTCCCAGGTGGGGAAACTGAGTCTCAACAGCAGAGCCCTCGCTCATGCTGGCCTGCCCAGCCCCCAACCCCGAGCCTTTCCTCTGCTTCCACTTGGCGAGGCTGCTCCAGGCAGCGCTGCAGCCCTGACTTCATAAATTGTACCTTATTTTAAGTGTACTCTGGGGCACTCATTACACAAAAGCACCCTCTTGTGAATTCTGGGACTTAAAAAAAAAGAAAAAGATGTAAACTCCCCCTGGTTTATCTTTCGAGAAAAATCTAAAGTTCCTCTCTACGCCAAGATATATATACGGGAGTGTGTGTGAGAAACACAGAACTCAAAGGCACAACCTGTGGGTGCCTGCATGGGGTCATGCTGATTAAGGACAGTAAGCACTCATGTTTAACAAGTCAGCTGCCCTGAACCTAGCCTGGTAACCTGGTAACGGCATGACCCTGATGCTCGGGCTGACCCCAGGTGGATCCTGGAGACTTATAAACAGCTGGATGCAGAAACTCTGTCCCCTCACTTCCTCCCAGGTCCATCCATCTGCCTGGAGCATTCCAGATAATTCTAACCAGGCCCACAACTTTCCCTGAGCTTTTAGACTTCCACGACCTGTGGTCAGACTTGGGTCTCTCTTGGCTGCACAGGTACTAAAATGGAAAGTGAGCATGGTTCCTGAGTCAGGGACCTGGGTTGCTCAGCATTCTGGATTTTTCTAGGGAGTTAAGTCTGGGCTAGTGGACATAAACTTGAATTCTCCAAAGGACCTCAGATCCCAGCACTGACACTGATGAGCTTCCTAACTCTAGCAAGTTCCTTCACCTTCTTCAGCCTTGGTTTCTGTACAAGAGGGGCTCACTACCAGGACTGAATGAGGTGATGCCTCAAATGGGCTTAGCAAGATGCTTGCCTGGCACAATGTGATGGCTTCTTAAATGTTAGCTACTGACACACCCAGGCCTTTAAGGGACTCTCTTATTTAATACTCATAACGACTTTGTGAAGTAGGTATTACCATCCCTGTGTGACAGGTTAAAAACAGAAAAACCCAAGGCTACATGTTCAATAACTAGCTCGTGATCATCTAGGGGCGATCCTAGCAGACACACATTAGAATCCAGCTCTCTGCTCTAAAGGTTCTCACCTGTAATTCTATGAATGAACTGAAAACAAGCCAGGCCAGGGCTCTCCTCGGTACCCAGAAAGTAGAGATGCTGACCAGCCCCAGGGAGACAGGGGCCCCAACTCAAATACCTATTTCTTTGTGTTTTTTTTCATATTTATTTGGCTGTTCTGGGTCTTACTTGTGTCATATGAGATCTAGTTCCCTGACCAGGGATCGAACCTGGGCCTCCTGCTTTGGGAGTGCAGAGTCTTAGCCACTGGACCACCAGAGAAGTCCCCAAAAAGCTGTTTTTGAAAATGAAATGCATCTTGATTATGACTGTATGGCCAGTTGAGGTATGGGTGTGTGTTGTGTGTGCGTGTGTGTGTCACGTTTCTTGTCACGTTAACTGTCAGCAAATACCCCCTGTGCTTTTTTCTGAAGCCAGTTTGGCAACCAGCAGGAATCCTTGCCCTCGGAGCTTGTGACTGTTTTCCAGACTAGTCAGTTTGTGCAAACGGGGAAGTCTGCTGGCCTCCCTTCCCCCAGTTAAGACAGCCCTGGGCCCGGAGGGTTAGGAACTAGATCCAGCCAATGTTCCCTTTTGACTTATTTGTTGATTTATCTAATACCACTATGTTGTGCAAAAAGAACATGCGGGTGGTCAGAAGGACAAAAGACAGAGAAACTGGGATCGAGACAGAGAATGGCAAGCACTGGGAGCTCTGAGACCAGTAGGGCAGGTACAGGGCAAAACAGGAGGTGAGCCTGGCGGGCCGTGTGGGGCTGGCCCTCCCGCAGGGACGGCTGTTTCTGCTCCAACAGGCTGTGGCCTCAAGGATCCACGTGCCCAAGGACTGGCAGATCCGATTCCTCAGAGGAAGGGAGAAAAGCAGGTCTCTCGTAGTTTATAAATATCAGAAACTCAATTTTTAGCCACTTCCAGTTCAAATCTCTGCCATTAGAGGTCAGGTGGTGGTTCGCCTTGATGGGGTGGGGACAGCCAGGAATGGACACCCTGTGGATTGCCGGGAACCTTTTTTTTAAAAACAAAATATATATATTCATATTTATTTATTTAGCTGTGCTTGGTTTTTGTTATGGCACTCAGATCTCCTTAGATCTTATAGTTGTAGCATATGGGATCTAGTGCCCTGACCGGGGATTGAACCTGGGTCCCTTACACTGGGAGCACAAAGTCTTAGCCACGGGGCCACCAGGGAAGTCCCAACCTTCTGTCTTGATTTGGGACAGTTACAAAAGGGTGTGTAGTTTGTGAACATTTCATGGAGCCATACACTTATGATTTGTGCCTTTCCTCTCCGATAAAAAGGTTAAAAGAAAAAAAAAATACCAGCAGTGTCAAAACACTTACAGACTGGTTAAAGCATGGGTCCCCAACCCCCAGGCCATGAACGGATACCCGTCTGTGGCTGCACAGCAGGGGAGGAGTGGCAGACGAATGAGCAAAACTTCATTCTGTATTTACAACCACTGCCCATTGCTTGACTTCCCCCCGGTCTGTGGAAAAACTGTCTTCCACAAAACAGTCCCTGGTGCCAAAAACGTTGGGGACCGCTGGACGAAAGCATGTCTCCAGCCTGGATCTGATCAATGGGACACTGGTTACAACTTTTGAAATATGACAGCAAAGGAAATTAAGCCATCAATGTAGAAGGGCAGGTCCAGGGTCCCAGAATGATTCATGTGAAGTCAGAAATCCAGTGAGAGCTTCCCAGTAGCCCAAGCAAAATAGGAAATGGGAAACAAGAGTCATTTATATGATACATCAGGCCCAGGAGAAAAAGAGATAGTTACTCCAAAAAACTTCCTGGGCACATGGGACTCACAGAACATCTCCTGTGAGGTTTGTGTCACTGGGTGAGAAGGAGGTCTTATTTAATATTCCTGGCTCAGTTTTTTAAAATATTTACTTATTTAGTTGCACCAGGTCTTAGTTGTGGCATGTGGGATCAAGCTCCCTGACCAAGGATTGAACCTGGGCCCCCTACACCGGGAGCGTGGTGTCCCTGGACCACCAGGAAGACCCACTCTGGCTCATTTTATGATTCTTGGCTCGTTGCTCTGGGAAAAGAAGCTTCTTCTCCTCCAATGAGCCTCCTCCTTGGCACAGAGGCCTCCCCATCCTGCCGAGCCTGCCCAGCCCTCCTACCCCTGGCCTGGAATGTGAACAAACCTGCTGGCAAAACAAAAACACAGCCGAGCGCTCCGGGCAGGAGACGGCCCGGCTGGCGGCCGCGGGAAGCTCACCATGCATGTCCATCATTCCCGGGGAGGAGCTGTTCTCTGGGGTGGTCACCTCTGAGCCACACTTCTCGTCTTTGCCCTTCTTCTTGTTCTTGTTTTTCTGGAGGAGAAAAGTGATGCAGAAACCGAGTCACTGAATTGTACATGTGTGCACGCACAAGTGAGACCCCCAAGTCTCTGGAGGGCTCCACTGGCCTGCCTTTGAACACATCCCATGCAGGGGTCTCCTTGCTTTGGGATCAAGGAGCCCTGTGGAGGGGAAGTTTCTGGGGGTGGGCTGGCGATGCTGGGGGTAACGCCATCTTGCTTGTAGGGGCTACCCCACAGGCCTGCAAACACCCTGGCTGGTGGGAATTTCCCCTGGTGAAAGGCTGTGGTTACTCAGCCCGAAGCTGGTACAGGAATGCCAGGTGAGGGATGGAAAAGCCAGCTCATGCATTTCAACTATCTTCAGGCCCCAGACACTGCCTTCCTTAAAAATAGTCAGCTGACTTCTGACCCGACTCTGGAGACCAGGTGAGGAGGGAAAGCCCAGGGAGGAAGCAGGGGTGAAGGGGATGCTCTTACATGTGGTTCCATTTTTTTTTAAACTCATTTATTTGGCTGCACCAGGTCTTAGTTATGGCATGCAGGATCTTTAGTTGGAGCATGTGGGATTAGTTCCCTGACCAGGGGCTGAATCTGGGTCCCTTGCATTGGGAGCATGGAGTCTTAGCCCCTGGACCACCAGGGAAGTTCCATGTGGGAGTGTGTTGGAAACAACCTAACTGCATCCATTGGAAAAAGATTTGTTAAACAAAGTACAGTACATTCATTCAATGCAACGGTATACACCAATTACAGATGCCAGGGAAGCTCTTCCGTACAAACGCAGAAAGATCCGCAGAGATATCCACATATTAAAATACTTTGGTATCCCCGAGATGTATAAAAGACACAGAACACGTGAACAGGATGCTGCCATTGGCAGTAAAGGAAGAGCATAAAGGAACGTGTGTGTGTGTGTGTGTGTGTGTGTGTGTGCGCACGCTCCCTGGAAGGATAAATGAACACTGGTTGTCTCCAAGGAAGAGAGCTGGGTGGGGTCAGAGGTACTCATCGGGATGGGATGCAGATTTACAAAAAGATAATACTGGGGACTTCCTTGAGGGTCCAGTGGCTGGGACTCTGAGCTCCCAGGTTGGTGGGCTAGGGTTCGAGCCCTGGTTAGTGAACTAGATCCCACATGCTGCAACCAAGACCCAATACAGCCAAATAAATTAAAAATATATTTTTTTAAAAAGATAAGGCTATTAAAAAATAAAGTAACATTTAAAGAATATGGAAACGTACAAAAACAGATAGTTGACTCCAGGATCTTCACGAGAGTATGAGTTTTCTTTATTCTTTATGGGGTAATGAAAACATCCTGGAATTACGGTGATGATGGTTGCAGCACCGTGAACATACCAACACTGGCTGGCACAATTTAAAAGCGTGAATTTTATGCAGGTGAATTGTCATAGTTTTTTTTTTTAAGGGTTTATAAGTAACATTTGAATTCTGTAACATGTTTTACCTATTTAAGAGAATAAAAATTTCAAGAAAATTCTGAAGAAAAAAAATGATGTAACCATGCCATCAATGGGCATTTAAAAACATGAAAAGCTGTCCTTTTCCAATGCAGATTCCCGGCCACCACCATCAGAGATGCAGATTCAGCTGTCTGGAGTGGCACCTGGGAACCTGCATTTTGTCAAGACTCCCAGGGGATCAAGTGCTCAGCCAGGTGCGGGATCCATCGCCTGAGAGGAAGTGGGCAGGAATATTGTACATCTCAGCTCAGAAATGACAGCGAATTAGCATCTAAGCGCCGTCTGCACAGCCACGCTGAGCTAACTTCTTCCCATATGATATACTGCCTTTGCTCTGTTGCAGAAAACCCCAGGAGCCAGATAGTAATGCTCCATTGCACAAAAGAGGGGACTAAGACCCAGCAAGGTGGGGTCACCTGTCTGGAATCACAGGTTAATTGAGGCTAGCCTGTCCAACTCCACAGCTAGAGGTCTCTGTCCAGCTCCGGGCTGCCCTGTCCTTCCCAACACCCCATCGATTACGTTTTCTCCTTGATCACAATCCATTTGGCGCTTCCCTGATGTCTGTTTCATGCTATTCTATAATTATCTTCCCCCAACGAGATTATAAATTCCTTGAGAGCAGAGACCACATCTTCTCAAATGCAACCGGCGTTTATACAACACCTAATGATGTGCAAGGCGCAGACATGGGCAGGAGCCAGAAGCTGCCTTCCAGGAGGCTGGCCGCACTCTGCTCTCCCTCCGGAATGGCCCACACCGAAGGCCGTGATGGTCTGTGTTGGTGCCTCTGGGGTAAAGCAGCCCTGGTGGCTCCATGAACCAGGCCACGACCAGAGGGGACGACACGCCACCGCCATCTCAGCCCAGTGTCGACTCACCTAGGGGCTAACATGTGATCAAAGGGTCAAGAACGGCGCCTCAGCCCTGCCTGGAGACCCCAGACTTGTGGGGTAGGTCACTGGAAATGGCGGAGGGAGGCTTTGCCCTGCCTGTTTTTTTTTTTTGGCCAAGCCACGTGGTATGTGGGATCTTAGTGTCTCGACCAAAGGATTGAACCTGTGTCCTCGGGAGCGGAAGCACTGAGTCCTAACCACTGGAGTGCCAGGGAATTCCCTGCCCCTCCTTATGGCCCCTAGTAACCTACCAATCATGCATACTGTCACGACTGGAAGCGCGTAGGTCAGTGTGAGCCACGCTTGCATGAGTAGGCATGGCACTCCAGGCAGAAGGAATAGCTCACGGGGAGGCTTGTTGGTGGAACCATTTTGGATTTTGACTGGAAATGATAGTAGCTGACCTGGAGGTCTTTGAGGGTAACTAGCCTGGGAGCCACAGAGCTGCAAAACTATCTGTGACGTGGGGCAGCTGCCAGCCATCAATCCCTAAGATTAGGACAGCATATTAAAAAGCAGAGACATTACTTTGGCAACAAAGGTCTGTCTAGTCAGAGCTATGATTTTTCCAGCAGTCATGTATGGATGTGAGAGTTGGACCATAAAGAAAGCTGAGCGCCAAAGAATTGATGCTTTTGAACTGCAGTGTTGGAGAAGATTCTTGAGAGTCCCTTGGACTACAAGGAGATCCAAGCAGTCAATCCTAAAGGAAATCAGTCCTGAATATTCATTGGAAGGACTGGTGCAGAAGCTGAAACTATAATACTTTCGCCACTTGATGCAAAGAACCGACTCACTGGAAAAGACCCTGATGCTGGGAAAGAATGAAGGTGGGAAAAGGGGATGACAGAGGATGAGATGGTTGGATGGCATCACTGACAGGATGGACATGAATTTGAGTAGGCTTTGGGAGTTGGCGATGGACAGGGGAGCTTGGCATGCTGCAGTACATGGGGTCACCAAGACTCGGACACAACTGAGCAATTGGACTGAATTGAAGATTAGGCACAGACACAAGGGCTCCCCCTAGTGGTCACAGTCACTGCTCCGCCTGGAACCCTCCCCTTAACATCCGCCCAGGCTTCTCTGCGCCACTCTCTGGGGTCACACTTCACCAGCAGCTCCAACCCCCAGAAGGCTCTCCAAGAGTAGAGAATATGTGCTTTGAAGTCAGGACAGATCTGACAGATCTGCTGTGTGACTCTGGGGAAATGGCTTTGCCACTCTGAGCTCGTGTCTTCCCTTGTACAGGGTGGATACAGAGCTCAACTCCACAAAGTAATGTCTGACAGATGGTCAGGGGCCAGGAATGGCCCTACAATGACGGCAGAGGGCCTGCCTGTCTGCAGGTACCACCATGCCCACCCCAAAACCATGGTGCTCAGTCTAAGAGAGGGGACACTTTGGCACTACAGTGTGGGGCAAATCATGGGGCTCTTGTCGGAAGAGGCGACTTGCAGGGGACACTCCCCGCCTCAGTTCAGTTGCTCAGTCGTGTCTGACTCTTTGTGACCCCATGAACTGCAGCACGCCAGGCCTCCCTGTCCATCACCAACTCCTGGAGTTCACTCAGACTCACGTCCATCGAGTCAGTGATGCCATCCAGCCATCGCATCCTCTGTCGTCCCCTTCTCCTCCTGCGCCCAATCCCTCCCAGCATCAGAGTCTTTTCCAATGAGTCAACTCTTTGCATGAGGTGGCCAAAGTACTGGAGTTTCAGCTTTGGCATCATTCCTTCCAAAGAAATCCCAGGGCTGATCTCCTTCAGAATGGACTGGTTGGATCTCCTTGCAGTCCAAGGGACTCTCAAGAGTCTTCTCCAACACCACAGTTCAAAAGCATCAATTCTTCAGTGCTCAGCTTTCTTCACAGTCCAACTCTCACATCCATACATGACCAAAGGAAAAACCATAGCCTTGACTAGACGGACCTTTGTTGGCAAAGTAATGTCTCTGCATTTCAATACGCTATCTAGGTTGGTCATAACTTTTCTTCCAAGGAGTAAGCGTCGTTTTATTTCATGGCTGCAGTCACCATCTGCAGTGATTTTGGAGCCCCAAAAATAAAGTCTGACACTGTTTCCACTGTTTCCCCATCTATTTGCCATGAAGTGATGGGACCAGATGCCATGATCTTCGTTTTCTGAATGTTGAGCTTTAAGCCAACTTTTTCACTCTCCTCTTTCACTTTCATCAAGAGGCTTTTTAGTTCCTCTTCACTTTCTTCCATAAGGGTGGTGTCATCAAACTAGGGCTGGACTATGGGGGAAGGGTAGACTATTGGGTAAGGGGTAGATCCAGCAGCCTCTCCAGCCCCAAGCTGGATCCTTCTGCTTTCCAAGTGCTCTGCCCCCGGGTCCCCACATGGAGGGTGGCAGTGGACAGCCAGTCCCCTGTCGCCATAGTGGGAAGCGTGGATGGACAGCCCCACTCCAGGGGGGCAGCCCCACTCCAGGGGACCAGCCCCCATACTCACATCGTCAACCTTTGGCTCCGTCACGGGGACCCACTTGTAGATTCGCAGGGATGTGTCGCCCACAGTCACCCACTTCTTCTCCCTGCAGAGGACAAGGAAGAACCTGTTACCAGGGGGCTTCTGGGGTGGACCCCTGCTCACGCTGGTGGTGGGGGTGTGGGCCACACGTCCTTGGAGCAGCTGTGACACAGCGACTGCCCCAGGTGGGGCTGAGAGAACGTCTCTGGATCACACAGACACGGGTTTGAATCCCAGCACTGGCTGGGATCTCCCCACCCCGCCCCCCGCCACCCAGGGTAAATCACTTCACCAGAGCCTCAGTTTCCCCATCTTCTGGACCACATGGGGTTGTCAACCTCTCCAGGTGGCCACAAGAATTACGGGAGACAAAGCATGTGGACAGCTTTCTTGTATTTGGGTAAAAGTGCTTGGTAAGATGGGAGTGGGGACAGGTCACTGCCACTGGGATGATTCCTCTGGATGAAGGGAATCAGGCTCCAGGTTCCTCCAGCTTTCACCCCCATGGAACCAGAGAACTGGGCCACCCGAGCCCTCTGGGCAGCAGAGAGACCATCAGACCAACAGGGCATTTTCTCCAGTGGGCGTAGGGTAGGGGTGGGAGGGTCTTCAGCAAGGGCATCCAGGGGCTCGCCCCACCCTCTTGGCAAGTCCTCTGAGGTCCTGGGAAGGGAGGCAGGAGCAGACAGCATGAGTAACCATCCCAGGCTCTTCCGGGCAAGCGCCAGTTAGATCAGCCAAGGGGAACAGAGCACGGGGGCAAACCGGGATGCTCAGTGGCCTCGGCCCCCAGACGCTGAGTATCAGGGATGGCAACAGGAAGCACAGCCTGGGCGGAGGGCAGCAGCCAGGTGGGAGGTTGCTCCGAGACCCTACACTCAGAGATGGGCTTGAGTTCAGGGTCTCAGCTTCTAACGTTTACACCGCTGCCCCTGACCCACCCTCAGCTGCATCCTAAACGCCTGGGGCACGGCTGTCAAAGGCAAGTTGACAGCGAGAAGTAAACCACAAGCCGTGGGAAGGAAAGCGGGTGACTAGTTTTCACCAAAGGTAATGATAATAATGACCACTCTCTCCTCCCACCTCTCTGCTCCAAGCATCATCTTCTTCCTCTAGTTATCACCCCAGCCTCCCAAGTTCGGTCCCGACCTCTCGCAGCCTGTAAGTCAGGTCCTGTAGCTTCCTGCCCCTAGCACTAGTGTGACAACCAGAGACCATATGCCTGAGGAAACAGAGGCTCAGGGAAGGCTCCCCCAGAAGAAAGGCTGGGATTCCAACCAGGTCGCTGGGGCTCTGGAGTCCACAGTCCCAGCACCGGACTCTGTCGTCTCAGAGACGTGGAAGGTCACACTAAGGAAACCAGTTGATTCAAGGGCCCCATGAGATGATGTCGGGGCCAGACACACACCTGCTGCAGGTAGTGTGGCAGCCAGGAGACCTCAGCGGGTGCACCAGAGCCAAGAATTACAAGCGGCTGTGGGCACCTTGTTCAGCCTCTCCGCCAAGACCTCAGCCTTGGGTCCTCCCCTCCATGGGAAAGCAAACCTCACGAGCTAAAGGGACACATTCCCACCAGCTGGCAACAACCCACCATCGGGACTTCTGGGGGCCCAGCGAACCAAAACCACAGACACTTCCATGCCCCAAACTGTGCCTGCATGGTTCCCAAAGTCCTCTGCTGGAAGAAGCTAAGGCCTGGCTTTTTTTTTAGTTCCCCAACCAGGAATCAAATCCTAACCCCCTGCAGTGGAAGCACTGAGTCCTAACCAGTGGACTGCCTGGGGCCTGGCTTTTATCAACATATATTCTACTATGCAGAAGACTCCCTTGGACTGCAAGGAGATCACACCAATCAATCTTAAGGGAGATCAACTCTGAATACTCATTGGAAGGACTGATTCTGAAGCTGAAGCTCCAGTATTTTGGTTTGGTCATCTGATGCAAACAGCCGACTCACTGGAAACGGCCCTGATGCTGGGAAAGACTGAGGGCAGAGGGAGAAGAGGGCATCAAAGGATGAGATGGCTGGATGACCTCATCGATGCAATGGACATGAACTTGGGCAAACTTTGGGAGACGGTGAGGGACGGGGAGGCCTGGCCTGCTGCAGTCCATGAGGTTGCAGAGTCAGACACAACTGGGCGACTAAACGACAACAACAACAATAATTCTACTGTGACCGTTTCTAGTGCCTTCTGTGTGATAAGCACTATACACACTTGCTTTAATTTTCCTATAATCTCTGGTGACAGTAAACAGTCACCTTCCTGTTTGATAAAGAAACTGAGGTAGGGGGAGCTGGAGTCGTTCTCACCAGTGTTCACACCTCCCTGCCACGCTGCTTTCTGGACCAGCTCCCCTGCCCCCATCCCTGTCCCTTTTAGCCTTGAGAGAATTAAGTATAGGCAGGTACCTAAGTCACCATCCACCGGTCCCCTAACCTCCTGGAGGCAGGATGGATGACCCACAGCCCCAGTCTTTGCCCATCTCCATTCTGAATAATCAGAAGGTGCCTGGAAGGGACAGAGACATTCCAAGAAACAACCTAGGAGACAAAGCAGCCATCACAATAGCCACTGTGTGCTGAGGGCTTACTTCACGCCAAATGCTTTATTTACACAGGCCTATGAGAGGGGAACTATTGTCATCCTGCTTTACAGATGAGGAAACAGGGAGGCCCAGAGAAGTTATACCACTAGTTCATGGTCACGCAGCTAGTGCAACAGCAGAACCGCGACGTGGGCTGTGACCCCTGGTATTCTGTCTCCTGTGAAAAAAACTAAGAAATGACTCCACAGAGCTCATCAGCCACAGAAGCTGGACAAAGAGGCACAAATGGCTCCAATCCCACCCAAAGGGCCACAGGCACTCACTCCTCCCAAGCTGGTTTCCTCTGCCCAGGCCCCAGTAGGTCAGCAGATCCAAGGCTTGATTGTGTTTAAAACAGAAAAAAAAGTAACTGACTTGCAATACACAGGACACCTCTCAGGGTATAAAGGGCGCCAGACCTGGGCTTCGCAGGCCACACGTGAGCCGAGATGAATGTGGCAAGCTTGCAGGTGCAGGGAGGTTACAGGCCCCGCAGGTTCTGAGCGGAACACGGCCAGGTTCTGGCGCCTCCCTTGGCCCCAGTTCCCAACTCGCTCCAGGCATTAGAAACTGTTCTTCAGTTCCATTTCTAGGTATAGGCACTGAGGGGCCAGGGGTCAGAGGGAAGAGCACTGAGATTCTGATCATAGTCTGCAGTCCAGCCAGCAGCCACCCAGGGAGAGACGGGCCCTGAAGTTCAGGGGTGAGATGCTGAGTGAGAACCCGGTACTTTGTAGACACGTCCAGGGAGTGTTGGGTGTGTCATCAAGCAGCGCCTTAGGAAACGACACACGGACCTAGAGGAGCAGCGAAGAGTTCCTACCACCACCTCCAAAGCCATTACCCTAGAACTCGCAGCCCCCTCAACCCCCAAGGAGTGTATTAAGTTGTACTTATCACCTTACATTTCTGGTGGCAGACAAGCGCCCAAGAGGCATGTTTTGTCTGGCCTATATGGTACTTTAAAAAATTGGAATCCATTGCCAGACTTGGAAAAATAAAGCCAACAAACAAGTCAAACCCCACATTCAAATCCAGATTGCTGACCATTCTCAAAAACACAATATGGCCATGAGGGACCCGCACGCCCCAAAGAGCAGTGCCTCTCTCGGACCCCTGAGTCTCACCACCTCTAGGCACAGGTCTGGATTCACAACCTCCAGGCTGCAGCCTGACCTGGCCTTGATGGGCACGCCCAGAACCCTCCTGTAACCAGCCAGGCTGAAGTGCCTGTCTCTTTCCCACCAGGCTGGGGTCCTGAACAAAAGGAGTCAGCTGGAGGAAGAGAGCCCCAAACGCCCTATCCCAGCACAAGCTCCTGTGTTAACTACGAGCACCCTTCTCCCTAGATCCTCCAGGCCGAGGCCAATTCCTAATGTTGCCTCAGGGTCAGCTCTGAACGCTGGCCAGCCAGGGAGACCTGACCCCCGCAAAGACCGCTCTGAAGCTGTCACTTCCTCTCCACTTCCCAGGGCTAGTTCTTGATGCCAGAGAAGGTCTGGCTATGGCTGGCTTCATCCTAACTAGGCCCAGGCCCGCATGACCTGCCCTGTGCCTGGCAGGAGGTGCCCCTGCAGGTACTGAGGCGAGGGCTAGGCACAGTCAAACCCTCCTCCCCCAGGGACCATGGGAGGTTTCGGGCAACAGGCCTCTCTGTGGCTCCACGAGTCACTGAGGGACCCTTCAGACCGCAGTCCCAGGGGTCCCTGGGCCTAAGCCTACTTCAAGGCTCAAGCCTTTTACCACCTGCCCAATGACTCCCACTTCCCTCTCTTCTCCACCACACCAGGCCTCCTAACCCTACCCCAGTTTCCCCCCAAAGGAGCCCACCATTTTGTTCTTCCTTCAGCCATGATCTGGCTGCCTTGCACTCCACCAGCTGGCCTCGCTGGGGTATCAGAAAGGAGAGGAGAAATAGCCGGTAGCTATGCACAGTGCAGCACAGGGCTTTTTCCAGAGGAGGGGAAGGGTAGCGCTTGGCAGAGGGGGATTTTTAGGGGTCACTGGAACTGAGGAGAAACACCACCCTAGGCTTACAGGCTGTGGTATGCTAGGCACCTCCATTCTGAATTTTTTTAAAAAAAGAGAGAAATGGGATGTTGACTTAATTTCAGGTAAACAATGAATAATATTTTTTAGTATAAGTATGTCTCAAACAGTGCATGGGACACACTTACACTTAAAAAAAAAAAACTATTTAAAAATATTATTTTGTTGTTTATCTGAAATTCAAATTTAACTGGGTGTCCTGTAATTTTATTTGCTAAATCTGGCAACCCAGTGTCCTAGCCAGTAGGACGTCCCAGACACGGTTGGTGGCCACAGAGTTAATAAACAACCCCAAACCACAAGGGCTGACTGGAAGACACATTCTAAAGGCAGAGCGAGGGTAGGATTTGGCTTCTTGGTGCTGGGGAAACCTATGAAATAAGGTAAAATTCCTTTTGCTTAGAACGGGCAGGAGGGGGAAAAAATCAGCAAAACCAAGCTTCTACCTGACAATAAAGGCAGCATTTAATGACCAGGGAAATGGCTCCCCACTCCAGCATTCTTGCCTGGAGAATTCCAGGGACAGAGGAGCCTGGCAGGCTATATAGTCCATGGGGTCGCAAAGAGTCGGACACGACTGAGAGATTCACACACACACACACACACCCCTCCCCGTGTGAAGGATTAAGTGCTTTTGGAGACATGGTATTATTCCAGGAGGGGAGAAGGCACACAGGGCCCCTTTGCTGTCATGGTTAGAGAAGTTATGTGGTTAGCCCAAAGTCACAGCAAGGAAGTGAACTGGAAGTCCAGTCATAAGATCCCAAAGTCTGAGGTCTTTAATGTACTTGACTCCTAGTTTCCCAAAACACAAAAAGGGAGGGAGACATGTTCTCCTCCCCTCCTCCCCAAACCAGAGCCTGCTCAGCAGCACTGAAGGCTTCCAGGCTGGCTGCTCTGGGGCCCCCAGGGTGGAAAACCCCACAGCTCCATCTGCCCTCCCAGCAGAGCAGCTGGCGGGTGGGCCCTCCAGGAGCAGCTGTCAGGGTGCAGGAGCCTCTGCCAGGCTGGGAACCTGGGGCAGAAGGCCCCACCAGGCCTCCCAAAGCACAGAAAGGCAGCCCACCCCTTTCTCACCTCTAGGCTGGTAACAGAAGGAACTCAGGCCCAGACAACAGCTCTTTCTTTGCCTAGGCGCTCAGGCAGGGGACAACTCCAGCTTGCCTCTGAGAATCTCGCCGGAGAGGGGGTGGTGGGCTTGTTTTCCTGTGTGTGTTTTGGCCTGCAGCTGTTTCTGCCATTTTTAAATGGCTCCAGTCCCGGCACTCGGCGCCCTGCGCGTCAGGGGAGCTCCCACGGCAGGGAAGACTTGGATCTCAACTTTGGAAGGCCTCCCCTTCTCACGGTTCTGAAAATTCTTTGTCCCATTGGAGCCAAACCCAGCCCTTGGCTGGGCATCCGGCCATCTGCAGACAGCCCTTTCCATAGGAGGCCCGGGAGCACGTGGACTTTATTGATTTTCCTCTTGCCTTTTTTGTTGGGTTTGACTCAGAAAGGACAGTTAACTTGTGACACGGCTAGGCTGGAGGCTCGCCCACAGTGGTTTTGAGAGACCCAGGCGTTACTTGAGAAATGACACCCCTAAACATAAACAGAGCCCGCCACGGGGCCTTGCCGGGTTTTCAGGCTTTAAATAAAGGGTCAGAATGAGCCCGCGGGCACTGACACTCGAACGTCGCGGCGGCTCTTCTCCCTCCCTGACCCTGGTGAGGCCGTGGGAAAAAAATAATAAAGTTGAAATCCGGGAGCCGGGAGTTTTCAACAAGTCTGCCCCAACCTGACGATCGGCTGGCGTCTCGGGCCTGGCCCTCGGGCCGATTCCGAGACAGAAACGGACGAGGCCGGGGAAACGTTCAGTCGTATTAATTACAACCAGGCCACGCCGGACGGAATCTAACGTGAGCCGGAGAAACCCGCACGGCCCGACACTCGAGTCCCCCTCGCCCCCCGGGCAGAGAACAAAAACAGCAGCTCTTTCCGCAAAACAAACACGAACCACCGGGTTTGGAGCAGCACACGCGGCCCAGGACCCGGGTCTGGCCCCAAACGTTCGCTCGCCCGAGCCCCCGAGCCCGGGTCCCGGCAGAGCTGGGCGGGAAGTGGGGCGGGGGGCGCCAGGAGCCCCGGGCCCCGCGGCCGCAGCCAGCGTTTCCTCCTCGCGCTCGCCCCCATCTTTCTTCGTCGCCAAGAGCCCTCGCTCCAGGCAGCCCAAAGCGCTAAATTTAAACGGCTCGCGCTCTACAAACTCCGCAGACTCGAGGGCGCCGAGCCTGGGAGGCGGGGAGCGAGCGAGCAAGCCAGCCGGGGAGGGAGGGAGAAAGGGAGGCCCGGCGCGGGCAAGGGCGCGGGGGCCGGCGCTGCGCCGCCCGGGGCGCGCGGGGAGGAGACGGAGACGGCGGCGGCCCGCTCGGTGCCTGCACAATGGAGCTCGCGCTCTCCCCTCCGCCGCCGGCATCGCGGCCCCGGCGCGCGGGAAGCCGCTTTCATGTGACTTGCACAAAACGAAATGGCTTCTGGGGCCGGCCCCGAGCCCCCCTCCCGGGAGCCAAGCGCCGCGCCGGGGACTGCCCGCTGCTCCACCGCCCGGCCCGGGGCGCCTGTCGCCTCAAGGCTGCCGCCGCCGCGCCAGGTGGGCGACAGGCGCGAGCGCACCTGGGCAGCGGCCGCGGCCCCCGCCGCGCGCAGGTGACCCGGCTCGCGCGCCGCCCGCCCTCTCCAACTCCCGGGCCCGCGGGCGGCCCGGGGCGCTGCGCCCCGCTGGCTTTTTGTATCTGGTTTCGGGGTTCGGGGCGGCCGCGGCGCCGAGCCGGGGAGCGAACAAGCCGGCGCCTCCGCTTACCATTTGCGCACTTTCTCGATAGCCGCCATGACCCTCTTGATATCATCTTTGGCCCGGCTCCTGGTCTCGGCTCGAACCGACCTGCCCGACATGGTTCTGGCGGGGAGAGAGAGGCTGGGGGAGCGCGCCCGCCGGGTCCTGCTCGCGCTCCGCGGCGGCCACACTCGCGCCCGCCCGCCCGCTCACTCACTCACACACGGACACACACACACACACACACTCGCACACATACACACACACACAAAGCCTGGTGCCGCCGCGCGCCCAGGGCCCAGTGCGCAAGCGCCGGGCGGCAGCTGCACCAAGCAGGGGGAGCAGCGCCGCCGCGGCCGCCGCCAGTGCGGCCTCCGGGCGCCGCCGCCGCGGAGCAGCGCCGGCAGCCTCTCCGCCCACCCGGGGGAGGCGCCCGCGACCCCCGCTCCCCGGGGAGGTGGCGAGGGGCTCCTGGCTACCCCCGGCTCCGGGCACGCGGGGTCGTGGGGGAGGCCGGCTGGCGGGCGGAGGTGCGCGCGGACACTTACTCGGAGGCCGCAGGTGCCGAGGGGTCCCCCGTGGAGAGCGGGCCGGCTGGCCGGCCGGCCGTGGAGGGGACGCATTCCTGGGGAGCCGGCGCGGCCGCCCGTCCGCGGCCCCGGGTGTGTGGCAGCGGCTGCAATAATGCAAGTTTCCTGTGGGGCTCCCGACTTCTCAGAGTTGAAGGCGCCGATTCGGGACGCGAGGTGCTCTTGGAAAGAGTTGAGAAACGCGGACCTCTGCTGGCCTTATGCCCGGTTTAAATACGCGAGCTAGGACGTCGCTTCCCTGTCTTTCGTCCTTTTGGAAAACTAGGGTAGGAGGAAAGGAGCTTGGGGTGACTACGAGAAACATTCGACCTTGCTTCTTAAATAGCTTTCGGCGCAGGAAAAGCTCGATGATTATTTATCAGCATTTCAAGAGGGGCTCTTAGACCTTGCCTCTAGTGATAAGTTGCCCTCACCATAAATAAGGGAAGCGGGCGCACGCTGGAGTTTCTGTCCTAAACCAGATTTGAGCTTAAGCCACACCTGATGTAAGTTCCAGGCTCAGCCCAGCTGCTGCTACCGCACAAATGACCCTGGCAGGTAAAGTAGACTGGCCGGCTACGAGAAGGACTTCTGGGATGGTGTCTTCCCCGCAGTGCCTCAAGACAGCTCTGCACCAATCTACAATTACCAGGATAAGCCATCCTTGTGTTCAGCTGCAGCTAAACTGGTATTGAAGAGAGCGGGTTCATGCCCAGATGGATGTTCCGGAAAGAGAATGACCCCTGTCAGTAAACCTAGTGCCTTGGAGATCAACTAGCCCAACAAGCTGTGAGCTGGATGTGTGACTACCACTCATTCTGAAACCAAGCCCTTTGCCCCAAGATTTTGGTGTGGGGGAGAAAATTTTCTGGCGCTATGGAGTGGAAGCTCCACTGAAGGCCTTTTCCTAGGCATGTCCTTTTACCGTCCTGAACCCCACGTTCCTAACGTGAGGACTACATGGGAAAGCATGTCACAGCAGGTCGTAAAACACAGGTCCATATCACTGATGCTCTGACTTACCTGGCCAGCAGACACATCCTTAAAGTTACACATAACATTTAAATACATACATTTGAGTCAAAAGTAGAAGATATATTTTAAAATCCAAATACTGAATGATGAATGGACAAATGTGCATATTTAATACAGTGGGATATTATTCAGTCATTAAAAAGGAATAAAGTACTGATACATGGCACAGCGTGGATGAAGTTTGAAAACATCCTAAGTGAAAGAAGCCAGTCACAAAAGGACAAATACTGTATGATTCCATTTACATGAGTTATCTAAGCTTGGCAAATCCATAAAGACAGAAACCAGATTGGTTGCCAGGGACTGTGGGGAGTAGGGAATGGGAAGTGACTTCAAATGCATATGGAGTTTCCTTTCTGGGGATGGAGGGTTGATGAAAAAAAGTTCTGAAAGAAGATAATGGTGACTGTGAATGTGCTTTATGCCACTGAATTGTATACCTTTAAATTGTTACAGTGTTTGGTGAGGTTTTTTTTTTTTCTGTGCCACTTAGCTTGCAGGATCTTAATTCCCCAACCAAGGATCAAACCTAGGCCCTTGGCAGTGAAAGCACTGAGTCGTAACCACTGGACTGCCAAGGAGGTTCCACAGTGGTCCATTTTATGTTATGTGTATTTGACCACAATAAAAAGAAATCCAAATATCCAGCTTCTATAGACATGTCAGATCTGCAAACTGGGCACCCCGTCCACATGGCAACAATCAGCTGGAGCTGAGGAGCCCTGTACCCTTTGGATACAGCTCCCAGGTCACCAATGTGTCACCTAGTCACTGTACTCATTTGTGTTACCACATGGCCCCTGAAGGCATGTATGTTTTTCATCTCTGATTAAACTACAAAGCTCTCGACAAATGTTCTTTATAAATCTAGTGTGGCACTTTTTATAGTTTCCTGTCTCCTGCAGATATTTTTACACTTCTTCCTTTCAACAAAGCACAGTTGTTTAATAGTCTGTGTCTGACCATTGATATTTGAAGTTTCTGAGAGTCTGTTTCTGCTAGTTCTTACTCATGGTGTCCTATTTCCTTGTGATCTGCCTGATTTTCTTTGACCTTGTTGGACACTGTATTTCCAAATTTATTTATAGGGATAATTGGAGGTCTAGAATGAAGCTACCTTTGTCTCCAGATACTTTATATTTGCTTCTGCCAGGCTCCTGAGGGCACTGCCAGTGCACAATGACCAACGTCCAAGGTCAGGGGGCTTCCCTGGTGGTCCAGTGGCTAAGACTCCAAAGGAACTAGATCCCACATGCCGCAAGTAACAGTTAGCATGCTGCAACTAACAAAAAACATCCCCCATGCTGCAACAAAGATTGAAGATTGCACGTGTCTCAACTAAGACCTCGTGCGGCCAAATAAATAAATATTTGACATCCAAATTCAGGGCTGGTGGGTCCCTGGACCCCCAGGTGATACTAATACAGGTTGCCTAAGTGATGAGACTGATTTGCTTATTGTACCCAGGGTGGGGTCAGTGCTGACAGGCCTACACATCCCAACTCTGTGTTCAGTGACCTCATGTCAATAGTTTGAAATCACGTTTACAGAAATTGGCAAGTGCTGTAGACAGCGTTGACTAAGATGGCATCAGAGTCAACAAAAGAGTCTGAAATGCAGTACTTGGATGCAATCTCAAAAACGACGGAATGATCTCTGTTCATTTCCAAAGCAAACCATTCAATATCACAGTAATCCAAGTCTATACCCCAACCAGTACTGCTGAAGAAGCAAAAGTTGAATGGTTCTATGAAGACCTACAAGACCTTCTAGAAGTAACACCCAAAAAAGATGTCCTTTTCATTATAGGGGACTGGAATGCAAAAGTAAGAAATCAAGAAACACTTGAGGTAACAGACAAATTTGGCCTTGGAGTACAGAATGAAGCAGGGCAAAGACTAAGAGAGTTTTGCCAAGAGAATGCACTGGTCATAGCAAACACCCTCTTCCAACAACACAAGAGAAGACTACACATGGACATTACCAGATGGTCAACACCGAAATCAGATTGATTATATTCTTTGCAACCAAAGATGGAGAAGCTCTGTATAGTCAGCCAAAACAAGACTGGGAGCTGATCGTGGCTCAGATCATAAACTCCTCATTGCCAAATTCAGACTTAAATTGAAGAAAGTAGGGAAAACCACTAGACCATTCAGGTATGACCTAAGTCAAATCCCTTACAATTATACAATGGAAGTGAGAAATAGATTCACGGGATTAGATCTGATAGACAGACTGCCTGAAGAACTATGGACGGAGGTTTGTAACACTGTGCAGGAGACAGGGATCAAGACTATCTCCAAGAAAAAGAAATGCAAAAAGGCAAAATGGTTGTCTGAGGAGGCCTCACAGATAGCTGTGAAAAGAAGAGAAGCGAAAGGCAAAGGAGAAAAGGAAATATATACCCATTTGAATGCAGAGTTCCAAAGAATAGCAAGGAGAGATAAGAAAGCCTTCCTCAGTGATCAATGGAAAGAAATAGAGGAAAACAACAGAATGGGGAAGACTAGAGATCTCTTCAAGAAAATTAGAGATACTGAGGGAACATTTCATGCAAAGTGGGCTCAAAGGACAGAAACGGTATGGACCTAAAAGAAGCAGAAGATATTAAGAAAAGGTGGCAAGAATACACAGAAGAACTGTACAAAAAAGATCTTTATGACCCAGATAATCAGAATGGTGTGATCACTCATCTAGAGCCAGACATCCTGGAAAGTCAAGTGGGCCTTAGGAAGCATCACTATGAACAAAGCTAGTGGAGGTGATGGAATTCCAGCTGAGCTATTTCAAATCCTATAAGATGATGCTGTGAAAGTGCTGCACTCAATATGCCAGCAACTTTGGAAAACTCAGCAGTGGCCACAGGATCAGAAAAGGTCAATTTTCATTCCAATCCCAAAGAAAGGCAATGCCAAAGAATGTTCAAACTACCACACAATTACATTCATCTCACACGCTAGCAAAGTAATGCTGAAAATTCTCCAAGCTAGGCTTCAACAGTAAGTGAACTGTGAACTTCCAGATGTTCAAGCTGGAGTTAGAAAAGGCAGAGGAATCAGAGATCAACTTGCCAACATCCGCTGGATCATCAAAAAATTAAGAGAGTTCCAGAAAAACATCTAATTCTGCTCTATTGACTATGCCAAAGCCTTTGACTGTGTGGATCACAACAAACTTGTTGAAAATTCTTCAAGAGATTGGAATATCAGACCACCTGACCTGCCTCCTGAGAAATCTGTATGCATATTAAGAAGCAACAGAACCAGACATGGAACAATGGACTGGTTCCAAATTGGGAAAGGAGTACATCAAAGGCTGTATGTTGTCACCCTGCTTATTTAACTTATATGCAGAGTACATCATGAGAAATGCTGGGCTGGATGAAGCACAAGCTGGAATCAAGATTGCTGTGAGAAATATCAATAACCTCAGATATGCAGATGACACCATCTTTATGGCAGAAAGCGAAGAGGAACTGAAGAGCCTCTTGATGAAAGTGAAAGAGGAGGGTGAAAAAGCTGGCTTAAAACTCAGCATTCAAAAAACGAATATCATGGCATCTGGTCCCATCACTTCATGGCAAATAGATGGGGAAAGAATGGAAACAGTGACAGACTTTATTTTCTTGGGCTCCAAAATCACTGTAAATGGTGACTGCAGCCATGAAATTAAAAGCTGCTTGCTCCTTGGAAGAAAAGTTATGACCCACCTAGACAGTATATTAAAAAACAGAGACATTACTTTGACAACAAAGGTCCATCTAGTCAAAGCTATGGTTTTTCCAGTAGTCTTGTATGGATATGAGAGTGGGCCATAAAGAAAGCTGAGCAACAAAGAACTGATTCTTTTGAACTGTGGTGTTAAAGAAGATTCTTGAGAGTCCCTTGGACTGCAAGGAGATCAAACCAGTCCATCCTAAAGGAAATCAACCCTGACTATACACTGGAAGGACTGATGCTGAAGCTGAAGCTCCAATACTTTGGTTCACCTGATGTGAAGAGCCGACTCACTGGGAAAAACTCTGAAGCTGGGAAAGATTGAGGGCAGGAGCAGAAGGTGGAGACAGAAGATGAGATGGTTGGATGGCATCACTGACTCAATGGACATGATTTGAGCAAACTCCA
Source organism: Oryx dammah (assembly GCF_014754425.2). Lineage (NCBI taxonomy): Eukaryota > Metazoa > Chordata > Mammalia > Artiodactyla > Bovidae > Oryx > Oryx dammah. Next base: position 52,703,599 of record NW_024070196.1, read on the forward strand.
GGAGACAGTGAAGGACAGGGAGGCCTGGCGTGCTGCAGTCCATTGGGTTGCAAAGTGTCAGGCACGACTGAACAACAAAATAATGTATCAGGACCCTTCCCCAGCAAGCCAAGAGCTGGTGATAAACATCTGCCACACACCACTGGTGAAGCCCATTATTGTGGGCCTTCTAATAAGCCTGCATGATTGTGGGCAAGGTCTCATCTCCCCACTATGTGGATCCTGGACTTTGATTTCTGATCTCTTGCCTCAAAAAACCATTCACACTAAAGTTCAAATATGCTACGCTTGGCAAATATCTACAGGCTTCAAGTGGCCTTCTTGCTGGATTAGTTTTCAGGATTCTTTTTTTCCTTGAGTTTTGCCTAGTCCTTACTATCTTGTCAGCATGTGGTGGCTTTTAGGATGTTTTAAAAATATGTTTTCTAGCATTTTTAGTTGCTTTCAGCTTGAGTGTGTGTCTGAATAACTAAGTATCAGGGCTGGAAGTCAAGCTCTTACTGAATGTTTGTGATTATTTCAGACACATTGAAAGAGTGACTGTTAGGTTCCAGAAGTGAGTTATTTAGCCGTGACTTGTGTTTTGACCTTTCTGTGCCTCATCTGTAAAATAGGGATGAAAATAAGACTTGCCTCATAGAGTTATGTGAATTCAAAACAGTATTTGTCAAGGAAGGAGGGTGGGATAAACTAGGAGTTTGGGATTAACATATACACGTGCGTTCGTGCCTGCTCACTTGTGCCTGACTCTTTGTGACCCCATGGACTGTAGCCTGCCAGGCTCCTCTGTCTATGAAATTTTCCAGGCAAGAATATTGAGGTGGGTTGCCATCTCTTACTACATGGGATCTTCCTAACCCAGGGATCGAACCTGCAGAAAAGGATACTACCATCCCGCAGTCAGTCTGCAGAACTGGCAAGTGGATTCTTTACCACTGTGTCACCTGGGAAGCCCAACATACACACACTGCTATATATATAAAATAGATAACCAATGAGTACCTACTGTATAGCACAAAGAACTACACTCAATATTTTGTAATAATCTATAAGGAAAAAGAATCTGAAAAAGAATATACACACACATATACCCATACACACATATAACTGAATCATTTGGTGTGTACACCTAGCATGACACTGTTAGTCAACTACACTTCAATTGAAAAACATACCAAAAAACAAACAAACAGTATTTGTCAAGAATTTAGAACAGTGCTTGGCACATTGTAAGTGCTAGATAGCAAAATGCATGCTAAGTCACTTCAGTCTTGTCCGACTCTTTGCAACACTATGGACTGTAGCCTGCCAGGCTCCTCTGTCCATGGGATTCTCCAGGCAAGAATACTGGAGTGAGTTGCTGTAGCCCTCCTCCAGGGGGTCTTCCCCAAATACCAAAAAGTATTTGTTAAATACCACCCTCTATGATCTTCGCATCAGTATGCCCCACGCTGGGGACTGAAGTCAAACTACTCTTCCTAGGACTGGTAAATTCAACTCTTACTTCACTCCTCCCCCTGAGATGAAGGCTCATTCACCAAGGGGTGGGAGTTTGGGGTGGGGGAAGGATAAGAACACAGACGGAGACATGTGACTGTGAGGAAGATGCAGACCCAGCCCTGGCGTTTCTGGGTAGACTTGGTCCTCGCCTAGCAACTTGCAACCGAGTACTGTTTTCATAAACAGAGGAGCTTTGGTGTTTGGGGAACATCATTAGCAAGGCCCAGCCAAGGGGGGACCTTTGAAGGGAACACTCTAACCACAGAATGAAATACAGCCCCTTCCTCAGAGACAGAGACAGAACGGATGAGCTGCGGAGTTGGAAGCCTCCCTCCTTGTGCAGTAAAGGATACTACCATCCCGCAGTCAGTCTGCAGAGTTCCAGCCAGAGCCCCTCTCTCCTGTGCCTCTGGACTGTGCTCCCCACTCCATAGGCATCAGAATGTGGACAGTTGTAAGTCAGCCCCCTGTGAGTGCTCTCGGGACCCTCCTGTCCCTCCCTACCGAGAGAGGATTGGCAAACATTCACCAGCACGCCATTGGTGAAGCCCTATGTGGTCCCAGTTCATTGTAGGGAAGGTCTCCCCAACAATGTGGGCCTGATGATAAATTTCAGAGACTGGGCCAGTAAAACTCTGCGGGGCAGGGGCACTTCCCTGATGGTCCAGTGGCTCAGACTCTGCACTTCCAACAGGGAGCCTAGATTCGATCACTGGTCAGGGAACTAGATCCCACATGCCACAACTAAGAATTTACATGCTGCAACTAAATATCCTGCATGCCACAGCTAAGAACCGGAGCAGCCGAATAAATAAATAAATATTAAAAAAATTTTTTTAATAAACCAAATAGTCCAAATTGCTTCTATGCCTACTTTTTCTTGCCTATAACTACAACTCTAAAAATGGTTCCCAGCTCAAATACTAATAGATTGGCAAGCTGCCAGACTAAAAGTTAGGCCACTTGAGGCCATATTCAAACAGAGAGATAGTAGATATAAAGTGCTTCAGAAGACGGATGTGTTCAAAGGTGAGATGGTGTAACACAGCCGCTCTTCTAACAATGAATGATTAAACACGGAACGTCTGGTCATGACCCAGTGACCCGGAGCAGAGTTGGAATCCGTCTACCGATGCGCTTGGTGAGCTCTTAAGTCAGGAATCCAGATGGCTGCCCAAATGTCTTCTCTCTTGCTCCCACATATGCGTCATTTTGGCTGCCTCTGAAAACCTTTCCTAGTTCTGGGTGAACCTTTAGGGATGGAGGCTGCCCCCTACTACAGAAGCTGGGGGGTGGGGGCCATTTCACTCTTCTACCTGGGAGTTCTAGGTCCTGGGCATGGGACCTAACCTTGATCTAGTAGGTGGATGGTCTAGTCAATTGATTTTTTTTTACTGATGTATAGTTGATTTATTACAGTATTAGGTAAGTTTCAGGGGTACAGTGTAGACATTGGTTCCCTTTTCTCCCCACCTTCACCAACATTTGTTACTTATGGTCTTTTTGATGATAGCCATTCTGACAGGTGTGGGGTGATATAGCTCTTTGTGGTTTTGATTTGCATTTCCCTGATGATCAGTGATGTCGAGCATCTTTTTATGTGCCTGTTGACCATCTGTATGTCTTCTTTAGAAAAATATCTATTCAGGTCTTCTGCCCATTTTTCAAGTGGGTTGCCTGTTGATTTTTTTTATATAATAGCTTTATTGAGACATAATTAACATACCATAAAATTCACCCTTTAAAGTTTTTTTTAGTATAGTCACAGAGTTGTGAAACCATCACCACAATCAATTTTAGAGCATTCTTGTCATCCAAAAAAGAAACCCTCTACCCATTCACTGTCATTCTTTATACCCCTCGCCTTAGGTGACTGAGAGTTTATTTCCTATTTCTATGGATTTGCCTCCACTGGACATTTCATGTAAGTGGAATCATACCATATGTGTCATTCTGGGTCTGACTTCTTTTTCTCAGCATATTTTACACCCATGTGGTAGCATGTATTAACACTTCACTCTTTTTATGGCCAAGTAATATTCCATTATGTGGATCTACCACATTCACTGATGGACGTTGGGTTGTTTTTACTTCTTGGCTATTATGAATAGTGCTGTGATGATGATTAGTAGACAAGTGTTTGTGCAGATGTATATTTTCATTTCTCCCAGCTACATACCAGTTCACCAGAGGGGAGTTGCTGGGTCATACGGTAACTCTATGTTTAACATGTTCGGAAACTGCCAGCCTGTTTTCCAAAGCACCATTTTACATTCCCACCAGCAGTATAGGAGGGTTCCAGTTTAGCTACATCCTCACCAACCCTTGTTATTGTGTTTTCATTTTAGTCTTGTGGAGGTAAAAGGATATCTCATTGTGGTTTTGATTTGGAATTTTGAGGGCATATGGGGCAGTGGAGAAATGACTTACAGCAGAAATGGCCACTGGAGAGCCTGAGGTATTGGAGGCACTGAGCTCCCAGTGGCACCATTGGCATCCTGGCTGTGGTTGCTTCCTGGCCATTTACTGAGCTGGCTTCTCCAGTCTCTCCACGGAGCATGTGGTCCTCAAATAACGTCACTTTCCACTGAAGCTAACCAGAGCCAATTTCTATTGCTGCAAACCAAGGGTCATGATTGATACTATCTTTGATAACATTTAACTTTTTCTTTATACTTACTTCTCCTGAGTGCCTTTTCTCTCGCTGCAGTCCTTCACTTCTCCCCAGAGTACTGTAATAGTCTCCTTGCTGTGGTCCTTTTCCCCAGACAACCTCTCTTCCCCATCACCTGACCGTAGGCCCCTGAGATGCAAGTTTGATCTCCTTCTCTCCCTTCCCTTTAACATCAAGTTTAACCTCCTTGCTTTGGCACACAAGGCCATCCATGTGACCACTGTCTTCCCTGAGTTGCTCTCCTGCCACTTCCCCCAGGCACCACTCAGATAAGCTTAGAGCGAGTGCCACATTTATGTAATTTCTCCACCTCTCCCTGGTCGCCTCCTCCTCCTCCTCCTTCCCACCCTATCTGCTCTGGATGCCCCTATGTCATATCACAAAACACTGTAATTATTATTGACATATCTGTTTCCCTCACTATGATGTAACCTTCCAAAGGGGAAGAGCCAGTGCTTCCTGCCACATTTTATCTCTGGGCTTAGCATGCTGCAGGGCACACACAGTTAAACTGAGGTCGCTGTTAGAGGGTCTGGCACCAGTTTCTGCTATTCTGTCCTCTCTCCTAGAACAGTGAAAAGGTGAAGGGGATCCACAGCACACTGAGGGAGAGGTAAGTGGCCAGTGTCTGGTGAAGCTTCACTGTATGCTGGGCTGCCTTTGGGATACCACCAGTGACTCAGGGGAACGTGGAGTTATACCTGACCGCAAGAACGGACAACGAGATCATGGAGAAAATTGTGTCTTTTTAAAATGTTGAAATTCCTGGGGGAAAACTACGAAGGATGAATTGATGCTGACTGAGGGCTTAAGGTTTATGGGGCTGAAACCCACTGTGAACTTTTGCACATGTGTCTACTGTCACGTGAGATAACATACCAGCTTCAGGGCGGCTCCACCTGTGACTTCTCTATGGTCTTTCCTGGGATCCTCTGAGGGGCAGCCTATCCTATATCAAGACTCTGAAAGTGAAGGAGTGAGAATGGCCGGATCATCCTCTTGAATATGTGGCCTCCCTCCCTCCTGCCCACATGAAAACATCCCTATTCAGACTTGGGAGGAAGGACCACACCACAGTGGTACTGAAGGAATGGGAGAGATGGTTCTAGATTTCTGTGTACCTCGCCTTGAGCTTATGTCCCTTTCTAGGGTCTGACCATACAAACCTTTGGCTCACTGAATGCGTCTGGCCTTGGTGTGTCAGAGGGTTCCACGAGTCTGCTGGCCCAGCTTCCCTTGTATGCACGTTTAAGGCAACCAAGATACGTTTATTGAAACTAAAAAATTAAGTTTGGAGCAAAGAATATCAACTAAAACACAGACTTCCTCTGGGTTTCACCAGTTCTTCCTAATGTCCTTTTTTTTTTCTGATCCAGAAAACCAGGATCCTGGTTCGCATTTCGTCATCGTCTCCCTTTAGGCTCCTTTGACCTGTGACAGTTTCTGAGTCTTTTCATGTTTGTCATGACCTGGGCTTTCTTTTTCTTTCTTTTTTTTTTTGGCTGCACTGCATCTTTGTTGCAGCACGTAGACTCTCTAGTTGGGATGTGCAGGCTTAGCTGCCCCACGGCACAAGGCATCTTAGCTCCCCAACCGGGGATCAAACCTGCACCCCCTGTGTCAGAAGGCAGATTCTTACCCACTGGACCACCATGGAAAGTGCCATGACCTGGGCATTTTTGATGAGTACTAGTCAGGTGTTTTGTATAGATTCGTCATATTTGTAAAAATCTGTTGGATTCATCCTGGCCAATGAGGTGTAGCAAACTCCAGCCTGTGGGATGGGTCTGGGCTGCCATGTCTGTGTGGTCTGCAAACTAAGAATAGTTTTCACAGTTATTTATTTATTTATTTATTTATTTATTTTGGTTTGTTTGGGCCACGAGGCAAGTGGGATCTTAGTGCCCCAATCAGGGATGGAACCGCAACCCTGCTACAGTAGAAGCAAAGAGTCTTAACCACTGGACCACCAGGGAAGTCCCAGTTTTCACATTTTTAAGTGGTTGAAAAATATATCAAAAGAAGATGATTTTATGATATGTGGAAGTTCTCATGAAATCCACATTAATTTCAGCATCCATAAGTAAAGTTTGATTAGAATGGGGCCACACTCATTCTTCTCTGGACCAAGGTTCTGTGTGGCTGCGTTTGTGTTCCAGCGGCCGAGCTGAGGTGTCCAACAGCCCACTGGGTCCACAGATCCCCACTGTTTACTCTCTGGCCGTTTCCAGAGAGTCTGCTGACCCTGATGCAGATGGCCTGTGGGGGCCGGATTCACTTTGATTCAGAAACTAAGTCAGCTATTAAAAGAGCACTGAAGCTTCATGCTCATTCATTCAATCGTTCTGCAAATATTTATTGAGGGCCCTTTGTCAAAGCTTGCAGAGACCCTTATTTGAGCAAGTGTTAACTGGTGCTAAGACCCTGGAGTTGGAAGAGATTAATTCTCATCAGACATCTTCCCGAGTCTCAGGCACAGTTTCTGCCGGCAGTAATAATAGCTGCCGTCCTATTTTGAGCACTACCTTATGCCAGGAACACTTTATTTGCAATATCTCTTTTAATCCTCACCACCACCCCAGGAATTGTTCCAGGAGGAAACTGAGGTTTAAGAGATTAGCCACACCCGAGGGCACACAGGGTACTACTCAGTGGCAGAGGCAGGACTCGGCCCAGCCTGGCCTGTGGGGCCAGTGCTGTGTAAACAGAACGCTCACCCCACACCAGAGGGGCCGGGGGTTCTGGAGGAGAGACTGGGGGGTGGGGGAGGCTCTGAGTGGTTCCTGGATGACTATGCCTTTTCCACCTCCAGAACTCTGGAAGCAACAGGCCAGGATGCAGAGGCCAGTAGCCAGAGGCCCATGTGATATGCTATTATCTTTTCAAAAGCTCATCACATGGTGCTTTCAGAGCATCACATGGTGCTTTCTGGTGTCCAGCGTGTGTCCGCACGTCTTGAGGTACAAGCCCAGTGAAACTGTTTGCCATCTCTCCTTCCTCCTTTTCTGGTGTCCCTGCTGTACCAGCCACCTGGCTGGGAGAGTCTGGGCTCTCTGCTCACTTGGCAGGAAGGCAGCCCCCGCTTCCTCCCCTGGCCTGGGGCACTGGGGCCCCGCTTCTCCACTGCCTGTGTGGCCAGCTGGTGGGCCTGATGGGGATGGAGGTGCAGATGCCCTCTGGGGGCCAGAAGGTACACCTGAGCTGCTCTTCTTCCTGGTCAGACAGGCTGAGAGACACCCCAGGAAAAGCACCAGCAGGAGCTCCTCTGACCAGGCTGTTGACACGGATCCTGCTGCCCCTGGCTACTTGGGCCTTCCTGGGTGAACAGCAGCCCTGACCCTAACCCTTACCCTATGTGTGTGTGCTCAGTCGTGTCTGACTCTTTGTGACCCCATGGAGTATAGCTCACCAGGCTCCTCTGTCCATGGGATTTCCCAGGAAAGGATATTGGAGCCGGTTTCCATTTCCTACTCCAGGGGATCTTCCCGATGCAGGGATTGAACCCATGTCTCTTGCACTGGCGAGCAGATTCTTTACCACTAGCCTCACCTGGGATGCCTGACCCTCTCCCTAACCCTTCCTGCCTGCCACCAGGACCTCCCCCTCCACGTACCGACTCAGCACAGAGGGACTGAGGCTCAGCCTGGGCCTGAAGGTGGTTACTGCTACTGGCCCAGTCACAGCAGGTCCAACTGGTCACAGGCCTATTCTGCTCCACACAATGACTCCAATGTATATGTCTTAATAAGAACCAAAATAGAGGAGCCAGATCCAATGAGAGAAGCTCCCTGTGGGTGTCCAGAGGACATCCAACACTGAGCTATTTTTTTTGGAAGGAAACAAGTCATTGGAGAGTTTTCTGTTCCCTAAAGCGTCCCCAGGAACCCTTTAACCAGCTTGATAATCTATCTCTCCTAAGCCCTCAGCGGCTGCAAAGTTGATTCATAAAGCTTGTTTTCCTTTTTGGGTTTTTCAAAAAGAATGAAATGTAAACCAGCTTGCAAGCCCTGAAGGTAAAATCTGACCAGTGGGGTGCCTGCTGGACCACGGCCCACGCTGGCTGTCCCAAGGTCATGGTGACACAGTCTGGCTGGGGAGCTGGCTGGCTCTGTCCTGCGTTCCGGGGTGTTCCGAGGACTCACCAGAAGCCAGGTTTCCGAGTGGCCGCCACACAGGGGGCTCTGTGCCAGGAGAAGGATGCTGAAGCCGTCCTGTTTCTCTCACATGGAGGTCTGCCCCTGGGGAGGAAGGACCTTTACAGAGGTCAGCAACGTCATCTCAAAGGCTGGTTTCTCTGGGAAAGGCGCTGGTTCGGGTGGGTGGGGGTGTTGGACTGAATACATGTGAAGGATAACCTCTGGCCCACTGGCCTGAGAGAGGCTTCATAACCGAGGACAAAATCGGACCGTAACTTTCATCTGTTTATAGGTGAGGGGTACCGTCTTTTCAAGGTCAAAACAGCGCTGCAGCCTTAGTCACGCTCCTGAAACAACCCATGAGCTGGGTATCTGTTTTTGCCTGCTAGGTGCTCTGCAGCCCGGTGGAGTTCAAGGCTGTGAGCCAAGCAGATGGGCCTGTGCGATGTGTGTGTCATGGGAGAGGGTGGCTGACACGGGCCGAGCTCTGCCCCGGGGAGGCTGACTGTGTGGTTTCTAGTCCAGGTGCGCACCCACAGGGCTCTGGGGGGCGGGGAGCAGGGCTTTTTCTGCATTCTCTCTGGCAGCTGCTACCAGGGTTAAGCTTGGCCGACGATGCTCTTCATAACGGCTGCACACAACTGCTCAGGGGGTTTATTGATAAGAAGCCACAAGCCAGGGCTCTCAGCAGCACTGAGCGCCCAACACCTCCCACCCCAGTCTAACAGCAGACTGGGATGATCTGTATCTGGCCATGTTAGGCTAAGGGTCCAGGTGCCACTCGAGCCAGTGGCAACCAGGCCACACGTGTCACGAGGAAGGACAGCTGCTGGCTTGGGCCCTCTCTGCCCCCGGGGACCACGCCACCTCCTCATCCTGAAAACCCTGCTCCAGGCAGCACTGGATCAGGCATGGGGATGGCAGTCGGGGTTTCCAGCCACCACATCCATCCAACCCCCAGTGTTTTTCTTGTTTCCACCCACTTTTCTATTTCGGACAGAGTGGAATGTCCAACTCTGTGAAATCTGTTGCTTAACAGAAATATGCTTTTAATGTCTAAACGTTCTGAAGATTAGAGCAGGGGTAGGGAAATGCCAGAATAGTGGTACCTCTTGGGGGGGGGGGACCACACACACACACACACACACAGTCCTTTGTGCTTCAGAAACTCTGCTCGGCTTCACTGATACTAGGATCTTGTCTAGAATCTTGGGAAACGGTTAAGCCAAGAATTTCAGTCGTGAATATTTCTGCAGTGATTTCGTCTGGAAGTTCTTCTTCTAAGCAAATTTCAGAACCTAACAAACAAGAGAAGAAAGCAAATGCCTTCATAATGATTAGGTTTCTAACTCAGAAGCATTTTCCAAAAAATATGAGGAACTGATACGAAAGAGAAGTGAGAGGCACTTTGTGCAGGGATTTGGCTCTGGCTCCTTGAGAAGTCCTGGGGTGGAAATCGGTCAAAATCCCCCCTTTGTGGTTTGGGTTTGGAGCACTCTTACCCAAATCTCTGCACACGTTATTGGAAAACCTCAACTATATGGCATCATTGATTTTACTGTTTTGAGACACTTAGGAACACTGTATCCATGTATGTGCGCATATGTGTGTGTGTGTGTGAAAATTACATTCTGAGATACCAAGTACACAAGGAATGGGGTGGAGGAGCTTGCAGGTTGGAAATGACAGATCAGACACTGGAGTCTAGAAGTGTCTGAGTTAGGAACCCTGTTCAATTTGAAATTGGGAACAGACAACAAAAGGAGAAGAAGAAGGGAGCCCAGTGAGGGGTGTTTGCTCCTGACTTCTTGGGGTGGGGGGCAGCGGGGCAGCCCTCAGGGGTTGTCCACAGACATGTTCCAGCACACTCAGGCCAATGGACTAAAAGAAGGAGGTGGGAAATCTTCATATAGGAAAGAAGAAGAGGATGATCTTTTTTTGGCCACACCGCACTGCATGTGGGATCTTAGTTCCCCAACCAGGGATTGAACCTGTGAGCCCTGCAGTGGAAGTACCAAGTCCTAACCACTGGTCCACTAGGGCAGTCCCCAGGAGGATCTCTAAAGACATTCAAGTTCTGGCAACTTGGGTTCGGGCTCCTGCCTGCCCCCGGTCGCTGACCCTCTTGTGCTCCAAGGCTCTCCTGACTATACCTCCCCTGAAATGACTTCCAAACCGTATTCTCAATTAGTGGCCAGTGTTCACCTATCCTGGCTGGAAAGATGAGGACTGCGTCGGGGGAATAAAGGGAAAAACAAGGCCAGAAGACACGGGGTTGTCAGAGCCCGCGAACAAAGGCTTTCATCTCTTCAACGTGACCACCGCTCCCTGGTCTTTTCATAACTTATTCATGTTGGGTTCCCCACAGACCTGCTTTGTTGTGTGCGCGGTATGAAGGAGAGTGGCTGGCACCAGTCAGGAGACATAAATGCACTCAAGTCGACAACAAATTAGCGTGCCCTGGTTACATGCCCAGACAGAGCCCACTCGCTAGTAGTACCTTTGACAGAGGAGGCTGCAGGCTCGGATTTCCAGCCCTCGGGATTCAGTCCAAACAGTGTGGCGAAGCAGTCCATCATCTCCTCTTCCGTCATGTGCTCACCTGGGCATCGCAAAGCGAAAAGGAGGCGGTTCGGCTTGTGGGACTGAGCTTCACATCAGAGCTTAGCATCATCTTTCTAAAGTCTTCCAGAGAATTATTTCACGGGTTTCTTTTTCTTAAGATGCAAAAGCTACCTAGGAAGTCCCCTGTTACGGTCACATAGACTTCCTTATATGGCACTAAAAGTGGGGCTCCAACCTGGGGGACTGTGTCGGGGCTTATGCAGATGGGGAACAGCTTTCTGATAAAGACTGCACTTGGCTTCATTTCAGTTTCCCTCATGTTAGAAACACCAGTTTCGCTGAGATGAAATGATCACCCAGAGACTTTTGGTCTTTTGGCTGTGCCACAACAGCATGTGGCATCTTATTTCTCTGACCAGGAATTGAACTCATGCCCTCCACATTGGAAGTCGAAGTCTCAACCACTGGACTGCCCGGGAAGTCCGTAAAAATGATTTTTTTTTTTTTACTTTGGTGTGGTTTTATCTCGCAAATGTAACCCAATCTCATGGTACCTCATCGTGAGGTCGATGGCTGGCACTTGTATTCCTGCTTTATGAGTGCTGTGCTAAATTGCTTCAGTCATGTCCGACTCTGCGACCCCATGACTGTAGCCTGCCAGGCTCCTCTGTCTATGAGATTCTCCAAGCAAGAATACTGGAGTCGGCTGCCATTCCCTCCTCCAGGGGAATCTTCCCAACCCAGGGACTGGACCCGTGTCTCTTCTGCCTTCTGCACTGGCGGGCAGGTTCTTTACCCCTAGTGCCACCTGGGAAGCCCAAGGTGAGAGGAAGGCGTCTAGGGCCCTGAATTGCGCAGTCCCAGGAAGTTGGAACACACACTCCATCCTTCAGGTCCCTGTCAGCCTTCCCTTTATCCCTTGTTCACCAACCATGTGAGTCAGTAAGCAGCATCCTCAGAGCTGAAGCTCTGTCAAATCAAAGATGCGGGTGTCCCAGCTCAGTTCTCTCCAGTGGGATGGGCCTAAGGGAGTTACGAGATCTATCTATTTGTGTATTTACCTTTAGTTTGAAGCAGATTCAGAAAATCCTCTCTTTGAATAGCCTTCTCTCCCTTTGAATTGGTGAAACCAAGAATGTCAAAGCTCTGCTGGATGCTGCTCATGGTGTTACCGAAGGGTGGCCTATGATTGAGGTAGACTTTGAAGAAATCTGGTAAGTTGATTTTGTCGATGAGCTTTCCAGTGTCCACATACTCACTAAATCTGATTTCGTTAAACATATCTTCAATCTAGAAAAGAGGTTTTTTTGGGAAAAAATGGACCACGGTAAGCAGATAAATTTCTAAGAATTGGAGCGTAACAGACAAACGTTTGTAGTTAGCTTAGAATATGTCTGCTATGGGTTGACTGTATCCTCCCGCCACCCCGACCCAAGAAAGACAGGTTGAAGTCCTAACTCCCCATCTCTCAGAATGTGACTTTATTTAGAAACAGGGTCATGGCAGATGTAACTAGTATGATGAGGTCAATACTGGAATAAAGTGGGCCTTTAATCCAATATGACGGTGTCCTTGTAATAGCAGTGGGGCAGGTGCCAAGCTGGTAGTGGGCCTACTCAGCCATTGGTCGGTGCCACAGTGGGCCCCTCCTCAAGCAAGCAACTATTAGCGAGCAACTGGCAATGAGAAACAATTAGCGGTCCTGCTCAGCGATTGGTTGGCGCCACAGTGTGCCCCTCCCCCTCTTGTGTATAAAAGGAGCTCGAATTGGGACTGAGGGGAGATGATTTTTTGAGATGCTAGTCTGCCATCTTCTTGGTCTGCTAGCTTTACGATTAAAATCGTTATTCCATGTTCCAACAACTCATCTCCCAATGTATTGGCCTGTCGTGTGGCAAGCAGCATAAGCTTGGCTCAGTCACATTCTCATTAAAAGAGGAGAGAGACACTCAGGGCCAAGATGGACATATGATGGTGGAGGCAGAGGTTGGAGTGATAACAGCTTAAGCCAAGGAAAGACAAGGACTGCTGGTAACCACAGAAACTAGAAGAGGCAGGGACGGTTTATCCCCTATGTGTTTCACAGAGAGCCTGACCCTGCTTGACACCCTGATTTTGGATTTCCATGAGAGAATAAATTCCCATTGTGTGAAGCCACCCAGTTTTTGGTACATTTTACAGCAGCTCTGATCCACTGTCCAACTGGCCAATACTATTAGCACTGGCATGAACAGTGTTTCATTTTATCAATTTTCACCTAAGTATCAAAGGTCTGTATAGTCAAAGCTATGATTTTTCCAGTAGTCATGTACCGATGTGAGAGCTGGACAATAAAAAATAGCTGAGCACCAAAGAATTGATGCCTTTGAACTGTGGTGTTGGAGAAGACTCTTGAGAGTCCCTTGGACTGCAAGGAAATCACACCAGTCAATCCTAAAGGAAATCAACCCTGAATATTCACTGGAAGGACTGATGCTGAAACTGAAGCTTCAATACTTTGGCCACCTGATATGAAGAACCGATTCATTGGAAAAGCCCCTGATTCTGGGAAATACTGAAGGCAGGAGGAGAAGGAGATGACTGAGGATGAGATGATTAGATGGCATCACCCACTGGCCCCAGGAAATGGTGAAGAACAGAGAAACATGGCGTGTTGCAGTCCTTGGGGCTGCAAAGAGTCAGACATGACTGAGCGACTGAACAACATCAAATCTTGCACTGTATTTGCTATATCCCTGCTTTGTGAAGAAGCTGTTTTGTGCCATGTGCTCAGCCGTGTCCCACTCTTTGTGACCCCATGGACTGTAGCCTGCCAGGTTCCTCTGTCCATGGACTTTTCTTTTCTTTTTTTTTTGGTCCATGGACTTTTCAAGCAAGGATACTGGAGTGGGTTGCCATTTCCTCTTCGAGGGGATCTTCCTGACCCAGGGATCAAACCCATGTCTCATGTGTGTCTCCTGCACTGCAGGTGGATTCTTTACCTGCTGAGCCATCAGGGAAGCTCACAGAATCCTGAAGAATTTAGAAATTAGTTTATATAAATAAGCAAATAATTCAGTGTGAAACTCAAAGACAGGACTGATCGCTTATGACAACTGCATTGTAGTTCTTTTTTCGTGTTTTATACACACAAAGATATTTTGTAACATACACATGACTTATGTGATATAATTTTTAAAATGAAGACCTAGGAAGCCATCATTCATTGAAAATATCAACACAGTTGACAAATATTAAGTGAGACTAACCATGAAAAGAAGACTCAAATTTTTAAAATCATGAATGAAAGAGGGAATGCAAGTATTGACACCAATCTTACAGAAATTAAAAGGAATATGAGCAACTATATGCCAATAAATCAGATAACTTAGGAAAAATGAGCAAATCCCTAGGAAGATACAAATGACCAAAACTGACTCAAGAAAAAATGGAAAATCTGAACAGACCTATAACAAGTAAATAGATGGAATTAGTAACTTTACAACTTCTGTGAAGAAAAACCAAGGACCAAATGACTTCATTGGTGAATATGTCTTCCTCCAAATTGAGGGGTTTTGAATTTTATAGAGAAAGACAAGGAGAGAGAGAGAGAGAATAAGAGCCATAGGAAAGTGGGAAATAATGTTTTCCCCCAGAACATAACTCTACCTTGGTCTGTAGGAATGAATTTAGAAGATAATCTGTATTTGTATACAATATTTACTGGTAGATAACCAATTTCTTCCTGTCCACTAAATAAATGTAGAGCAAAAACTGAAACATGCACCAGTTTGAAGCAATGTCAAATATCAGCCAGTCTGGAGCATCCCAGCATCTTGGTCTTGTCCCAAGTATCAAGAAGAAAATACAAACCTCTTGTAGCACCCATCTGATCATAATTACTGTGAAGGATCTGGGGCACCTTCTTTACACTTTTTCCCATGAATACAAAATACATGTGTCTATTTTTTTGCAAATCTGGTTTGTGTATATATTCTTTTTGTATCCTGCTTTTTACACTGTATCTTGTTAATCACCTAATATTTTCAAAGAAGCCACATATTCTCAATGCAACACTCCCAGAAATGGTCTTTAGACATAACATCATTGGTTATGGATACAAATGAACCTTAATCATTACTATGTCAGCAGCTCTAACTGGTAACATTTTCATGTATAGCATTTATTGAGTTATATTATGTGTAACTGATGTTAAACTATGTATAATTTTCTATATAAGTAAAACTATATGGTAGCATATTATTTACAGATTGTACTATACAGATTTTTTACTATTTATTTATTTGGCTGCCTTGGGTGTTAGTTGCAGCATGCAGGATCTTATCTTTCATTTCAGTGTGTGGGGTTCTCTCTAGCTCTGCCCCAGGGTCTCCAGAGCAAGCACGGGCTTCAGTAATTTAGGCATGTGGGCTCTCTAGCTGTGCACATGGGCTCCAGAGCATGCAGGCTCAGTAGTTGCAGAGCACAGGCTTACTTGCCTCACAGGCCATTGGATCTTAGTTCCCCGACCAGGGATCGATAAGGAGTCCCCTGCATGGCAAGGTAACTTTTTAACCACTGGACCACCAGGGAATTCCCTGCACCATATGATTTTAATAGTATGAGTATATGCATGTGCTACCACTTACTACGAGCCAGAGGAGACTGGGGCTAAAACTACAATCTTTGATGACAGATCTCTATTCGAACCCTGGTGCTGCCATTTTCCACGTGACTTTGGGTGAGTAATGTGATGTTCCTTATCCTCAGTTTCCCTTTTTGAAAAGGCGGGTAATATGGTGAACGATTTGCAATAGAGCTGATCTGCAGCTTACTGTGACAGCGTATCTAAGTGTAGACATAATGCTTAAAACACAGTCAGCACTCAACAGCCATTAAGAGTTCTTGTGATTATGGTACTTTCTACGCCCTTGCTGATTACAATGCACGCAATTATATCATTTATAAACATAGAAACTATAATGTAAATGATATGTGTACATTATAAACACAACATGCGATTTAAATTCAATTCAGAAATAGGACAGTAACTCAAAGATGATGGAAAGAAATCCCAAAGTGCCTGGAGTTATTCATACCCAGAGCGTTCCAAAGATCTCAGGGAACATGCTTGGCACAAATCACTCTGTAGGTGATTCACCTCTTACCTTCTTTCCTTAAATGACTGATCAAAACTCACTGCTCAACAAGCAGAGAGCTGGCAGCTTTGGCATCACGACTTTCTTCCTCAAGCCTAGTTTGCAAGTGTTAGTTGAAGAGGCAAGTTCTGCTACGTGTCTGAACAAGGTTCATGCTTGGGAGAGGAACCCTGGAGCTAGAATGAAACACCACAGCCTTCCCAGGGCCCCAGTGGGGGGGCGGCGGAGGGGAGGAGCGGGAGCCCCCAAGGCCACCCAAAATGCTCTGGCTGGCTTCAACCTGGTCTTTTATTGGCATTCTCGTGCTGGGCCGTCATCTGCTAAGGCAGAGGTTCATTTGATTCACCCGGGAGCTTTAAACATTCTGAGGCCCAGGCCCCATTCCCAGAGATCCTGATTTAATTGGTCAGGGGTGGAGTTCGAGCAGTCATAGCTTAACAAAGCTCCCCAGGGGATATGAATGTGTGGCCAAGGTTGAGAAGTTATGGCTTTAGGGCAGGGGAACTCAAACTATATCAGGCATCAAGATGACTAGGAGGCCCTGTTAAAACACGGACTGTTGGTCACATCCCCAGGGTTTCTGATTCTGCAAGTCTGGGATGGGGGCCGAGAATCTGGTTTGCTTACAAATCCCCCTGTGAGGACTGTGCTTCTGGTGTTGGGGGCCACAGCTTTGAGAATCGGTGCTTACACCTCGGTGTTTGGTGGAGGTGATACTTGTGCCGAAAAGAAGCAGCACCAGCTCTTGTGACTTTCACTGAGGGTAATGATGGGTGGCAGCTGTGATGCATGGTCTAATTCTTCGGGTCTACATCTGTCTCCTCCATTAAGCTGTAGCGATGGCGTTCATCTCTATTTCCACAGCAGCTTCCTCGTGCAGAAGGCCCAGAGAAATGTTTACTGAATGAATGAATGAAACACTGTGGGCACAATGTAAAAAGTTCTGTTAAAACTTACAAAAGGCCTGGGACTTCCCTGGTGGTCCAGTGGTTAAGACTCCAAGCTTCCACTGCAGGGGATGCAAGTTTGATCCCTGGTCAGGGAACTAAGATCCCACATGCCACATGGTGTGACCAAAAAAATAAAAATAAAAAACCTCACAAAAGGTGTATTTAGAATAACTGCGTACTGCCCTAGTTAATTTAGTTCAATTTACTAGAAGTTACTGAGCATTTGGATTGGCACTGGCAAATGGAAGACTAGTCGTTTAATTATTACTAGGCGGCCCTGCATTCTAGGATTGTACAGTTAGCCAATCAGTCAGCAAAGGTTAAGCACCTACGAAGTACCAGGCACTGCTCTGGGTCCTGTGAAGAAACACATAGGAGACCACACACACACACACACACACACACTCACTCACTCACTCACTCACTCACTCACTCACTCACTCACTCCAGCTAGAGTGAACTAACAGGGAGGCTCCATCACTGGCTGCTTGGCCCTGTGCCAACACCTGGGGGCTTTTCAAAACTATCCAGGCCCAGGCTCCACCCCGAAGTTCAACAGATTGGAGGCTGAGCCCAGGCATCAGTACTTTTTAAGTACCTCCAAGTGATTTTAACATGGTTGGACTCCGTGGCTCTAAAAGATCTCAGGGCCTGAATGCAGGAGGTTGACATCCAGGGCTGGAGGAGTGTTCAGTAAGGGGGACTTGGGAAGACTGCCTCAGGAGAGGTGGGCCACTGAGGATCCAGGCAGTGGGAGGGGAGGGGAAGGCACTCTAGGCTGGGAAACAAGTGTGAGGAGGCGAGAAGCAAGGGAGGGGTGCCCACGAAACACTTCCAAAGCACCCTCTATGTGTCTCCCATTGCTGCTATAATCAATGATTACACACCTAGCAGCTTGAAGCACACAGACTGACCTCACAGTTCTGAAGCCCACAAGTCTGAAATGGGCTTGAAGGGCCAGAAGCAAGGTGTTGTTGGTAGGGCAGCATCCCTCTTCCTTCTTTCCTTTTCCAGCTTCTGGAGACAGCCTGTGTTTCTTGGCTTGTGGCCCCCTCCCAGCTTCAAAGCCTGTAAGCCCATCACCCTTCTGAACTTCTTCCTGTCATCATGGCTCCTCCTTAAACTCTGGCCCTCCTGCCTCCCTCTTATTTATTTGGCTGCTCTGGGCCTTAGTTATGTCATGCAAGATCTAGTTCCCCCACCAGGGATCAAACCCTGGCCCCCTGCATTGGGCATGTGGAGTCTTGGCCACTGGACCCCCAGAAAAGTCCCCTGCCTTCCTCTTATAAAGACCCTTGTAGTTTGGGCCCACAGGGTGATCCAGGATAATCTCCTAATCTCCAGACCCTTGATACAATCATATGAGTGAAATCCCTTTTGCTGGGTAAGGTAGCATGTTCACGGGGAGTTATCCACCTATATTCTATGCCCCTCCATTCTAGGCAACACTCTGGGAATGCTGAACCCCAGGATCCCCTCCCTGGATAACCCAGGCCCATTCCTAGGGCCTATGGGGGTCTTGTCCCAAAGTCGCCCGCCTGAGAGGAACCTAAAGTGGTGATGGTTGCGTGACTCTGTGAACATACTAAAAGCCGTTGACTTGCATACTTTAAAAGGGTGAATTATGTGATCTGTGATATAGCTCAATAAAGTTGTTTAAAAGGGGGAAAAATACAGAATTCCCTGGTGGTCTAGTGGTTAGGAGTCTGCGTTTTCAGAGGAGATCACAAAAGCCATGCGGCATGGCGAAAAATAGTAATAATGATAAAAGGAGGGACCTCCCTGGTGGTCCACTAAGAATCCACCTTCCAATGCAGGGGATGTGGGTTTGATCCCTGCATTGGATGTGGGTTGGGGAACTAAGATCCCACATGCCTTGGGACAACTAAGCCTGTGCTGCAACTACTGAGCACACGGGCCACAACTAAGACCTGATGCAACCAAATAAATAAATAAACATTTTTAAAAAAAGAAAAATAAAAGGAAGAAAAATAATACAGAGGTGAAGCAATGGCAAAGACAAGTAACAAGGCAAATAATATCAGTATTTTTGAAAATATATTTTTCACTATGACTATGATCTATTCTTTTATCATCATTAAACCAGTCAAGATGACAACATGCTTGTAAAAAATATTCAAACACTGGAGATGCAAAGGATGGAAGTAAAGTGCGCTATCATTCCTCATCCTGCAGCAATAACCAATGCTCGATGTCCTGACTTACAGGATGTCTTCCTCGTTTGCAGTAAGAGGCACATGTCAAAACAGAACGTGGGGTCCGAGGCCAGCCTGCTGTGGTGCAGACCCCGGCCCTGCCCTCAGTAGCTCAGTGGCTGTGCGGGCTTCCTCCTCCCCCAAGGCCTTAATTTCCCTGTTGGTGAATGGAGATGATGAAAGCATTCCTTGCTGTGAGGACTGGACGCCAGGGAGGCTGGCGTGGTGCTTGGCGCCCAGCGAGCGCTCAAGCGAGAAGAGCTGGTCGGCTGCTGCCACTGCCGGTGTTATTACACTATGACCAGCTGTGTTCTCTTTCAGTAGCCGCACAGCACTTCAGGATTTCTTTCTTTAGATGCTGTGAGCGCGGCAGACAGAAGTCCTGTCCTGATCTCTGTGGGGAGGCACAGCGCTCCCTGGTGTGGGGTTCTCAGTGGACCAGGAAGGCCTCTCTACAACACTGATTATTGCTGCGAGGTGAGGAATGATGGTGCATCGTTCCTCTCGCCTTCAGGATGGAAACGCCTCCTGGTATTTATGTCTCAGAGCAAATCAAGCACACCAAAGACCTCTCTTCAAAGGGCGCATTTCCAAACTCCTGTGGGGTCTTCGTCAGAGCAGAAACTACCCATGACCCCTCACTCAGATTTCTCCTCCCTGTAGAGGGGCCACTGTACCACTTGGCTATGCTCCCTCCATCCCAGCTGGGACCATGGTTTAGCCACAAGATTAGTGCACAAGGCTTTGGGAGGATTTGTTTGTTTATCTTTCTGGGTTTTGTTCTGAATACAAAAGCAATACAAGCTACTGCCTGTAGTTAAGAAAAATTAAATTCTTCAGAAATGTATGTAAGATGCTCCCCTCTTCCTGGCAATTTGCAATCAAACCATCTATTAAGGAGGGTGGATGCAACTAAATGGGAAGTTTTGTCGTTTGTAGACCCTGGATATGGGCTTATGCTGCAGATTTGGAAATACAAGCTAAGAGTTGAGTTGGCATGGCCAGTAGAGGGAGAGGAAGGGTGTTGCTGGGGGAGGGAAGAGGGGGAGCTAGGAAGCCCCCCGGGGAGTGGTCATCAGGACTGGGAAGAAGGTCTAATTAGCAGGGGGTTTGGAGGGGGGCGTGGTTTATTTTTTACTTTTTGGCCGCTCCACTCAGCATGTGGGATCTTAGTTCCCTGACCAAGGATTGAACCCTTGCACCCCCCCACCCCCCCACCGCATTGGAAGCACAGAGTCTTAACCACTGGAGTGCCAGGGAAGTACTAATAAGCAGTTTTAGGGAAACTGCTGTGAAATGTGGTTACGCTTGAAACTTTCTGGTGATTCCCAGTTTTTCAGGAAAGTTGTCTTGCATGGATTGGGCTTTCTGCTTTTCTGGAAATGGAGGAAGGAGCTGAGTGTCGGGTCTGGAATGACCTGGAGTCTGCACACGCACATGAGGGGAGGGGCTGCGAGCCCAGGAGAGCAAGAGTCCCCAGGGCAGCCCCAAACTCTGATGGACCAGGGCCAGATTCCAGCTGGTCCTGGAGGCCCCAGCTGACAGAAAGCGATGCACAGAAATTAAGGTTTAGAAGCTCTTATGAGTTCCATGCCTCAGAAGTCAGTGTTGCTAAGCGTCTGGAACAAGTTCTTTCAGTTTTTCTAGGTGTATACGAGATGTACGTATTATTGTTAATGAAGGGAGGCCATGCTTTACATACTGTTTTGCAACTTGCCTTTTGTCCTTCAGTAACAAAACCAGCACATTCTTTCTGAGTTAAGAATCACAGGTCAGCTTCCCTGGTGGTCCAGTGGTTGAGAATCCGCCTGCCAATACAGGGGACCCGGGTTCCATCCTTGCTCTGGGAAGATCCCATGCACCACAACTACTGAGCCTGTACTCTGCAACAAGAGAAGCCGCTAAAGGGAGAAGCCTGCTCATTGCAACTAGAGAGCAGGCCCTGCTCACCTCAATGAGAGAAAGCCCACACGCAGTAATGAAAACCCAGCACAGCCAAAAATAAATAAATTTTTTTAAAAAAGAATCACAGGTCAGTTTCACTGTTCAGTAACTACTAAGTATAGGTGTGTCTGGCTTGATTTATCCCATCTCCTGTCAACGGACGTTAAGGTTGTTTTAATTTTTCATTATTATAAAACTATCCTACAGTAGTTGTAGCTCAGATGGTAAAGAATCTGCCTGCAATGCAGGAGACCTGGGTTTGATCCCTGGGTTAGGAAGATCCTCTGGAGAAGGGAATGGCAATCCACTCCAGTATTCTTGCCTGGAGAATCCCATGGATAGAGAGAGGAGCCTGACAGGCTACAGTTCGTGGGGTCGCAAAGTGTCGGACACGACTGAGCGACTAACTCATTGCAGTAGCTGTATGTCACTGTTACCCTTGCCTGAGTTTTTCTGTAGGATACATTCCTCAAAGTAGAATTGCTGGATCCAAAATGAGCATATTTAAAAAGATAAGTGATTACTTATTTCGTCTCCAAATTCTCCTAAACAAGGCTAAAGTTGTAAAGTATACCAAATACTTATTAATCACTCTGAGATCAAATCATGAAGTCAGGGATGCTATCTTCCTCATTGTCTTTGCAGTCAAACACGACTGGGGAGCATCATTCAATTATTCATTTATTCATTCATTCAATTATTCATTTATTCATTCAACCAAGATTTGCTGAGCATCCACCATGTGAGCTCTTGTTGGGCCCATGCCTCTCTGCCAGGATTGGCCTTAATTGGCCTAAGAGATCACACTGCTGTAAATTCCCTGTGAAAACATCAAGAATGTATAATGCTCGGAAAGCTAAATAGGAACATAGCTCGCAAAGCTAAATAGGAACATAGCCACAAGGGACTAGGGAACACACGTAGCATGAAGCGCGGGCCGAGCCCAACAAGAT
This sequence comes from Oryx dammah, assembly GCF_014754425.2. Lineage (NCBI taxonomy): Eukaryota > Metazoa > Chordata > Mammalia > Artiodactyla > Bovidae > Oryx > Oryx dammah. The sequence goes on from NW_024070196.1 coordinate 52,725,675, forward strand.
ATTCCAAAGACCCGGAAAAGGAAAGAATACACCTATAAAAATGGAAGACAAAACTTTCTCATGGGACTTCCCCGGTAGTCCTCTGGGCAAACTAAGCCTGCACGCCATGACCACTGAGCCCACGTGCCTCAACTAGAGAGAAGCCGACACAACCAGAAAAACACTTTCTTGTATGTGAAATCAGCTATACAGACTTGTGAAGGAACCCTAACTTAGGAACCCAAACCTAAGTTTGAGCTCCTTATACAACATCATAAACACTGCAGACCTTTCTTTTGAAAAATGAAGATTTGTAGGAGCAACCCACCCCCACCTCTTTGGCTGTGTTCTGCAGAAGATGGGTGGGGTTAGGGATCCTTTAGGGAGGGTTATATTCTTGTATAATTTGGCTTCAGTTTGCCACACTGATTAGATACATATTCCAAGGCAGTTTAAATGACATAAAGAAAAATATAAATAAAGTCTAGCCTTGGGCGGGGTTGGGAGTGGTTAGTTTGAAACTCTAAGTCTTTCATGTAACCAAGTGCTAAAACATTCTATGAGCTGGGCCTACTTCTTCATGGAACTTCTCGGGGGAGGGGGAGCAGTTGCATCTCAGTAGGAAATGTTTCATGAACCAGGGCAAAGCCTGGGTCTAAAAGTTTCAAAGCCCCCAAAACATTTTTTATTAAAATCGCTATAAATCTGATGAGAACAAGAGATCAAAAAGTTCTCCCCGAGGAGCTTCAGCAATAAACACGCTCCTCAATGAACACATCTGGATGGGGGCCTTCAGAGAACATCTCCAAAGAGTAAACGTGTTTTTTAAGTGGATGAAAAACCCTGGAGTCCAGGGGATTTATGAAGACACTGGGACACTGGAACCCCTTTTGTGGCAGCTGGGGTGGGGGACTCATGCAAGAGCCAGTGACGAGCCGGCAGTGACCATTTTCATCTATTTTTGTTTCTATGTGGGTAAATAATATTCAGTATCACTTTATAACATTTGTGGCAGGCTAACCTTTTTTTCCTGGTATTTTGTGTGTCGGGGGGGGCACACCATGAGGCTTGTGGGAACTTAGCTCCTTGACCACGGATAGAAGCCCAGACTCTCAGCAGCAAAAGTGCGGAGTCCTAACGTAACTGGGCCACCCGGGAATTCCCTCTGGGTACTTACTACTCATCAGCAAAAATTTCGATAGGTGATTAAGCTTTATTATTTTTGCCCAAAGATAGGACAATGGAGTGAGCCTTCAGTGATTACACCTCTTACTTCCAGAGTAAGCAGAAAAACCACAGTCACTCTGTGCCACCCTTGAGCACTTTGCGTGGCAGGTGGGTGACAGTCACAGAGGTTAAACATCCAGAATTCACTTCTTGACAAAACAGTGCTGCAGAGGACACATTTACTTGAGCCCAGGGTTTAAAATCAGAATCCTGAGTGGCAGGAACTTCGCTGGTGGTCCAGTAGTTAAGAGAGTCCGCCTGCCAACGCAGGGGACATGGCTTTGATCCCTGATCCAGGAGGATCCCACATGCCATGGAGCAACTGAGCCCATGCATGTCAGAAGTACTGCACCAGTGCTCTAGAACTTGAGAGCTGCAAATACTGAGCCCACATGGGGTAAATACTGAAGCCCATGTACCCTTAGGGCCCGTGCTCCTCAATAAGAGAAGCGTACGCACCACAACTAGAAAAAAGCCTGCACACAGCCACGAAGACCCAGCACTGTCAAAACTAAGTAAATAAATTAAATTATATATATATATATATAAGAATCCGCCTTGTAGGTTTGATCCCTGGTCAGGGAACTAGATCCCACATGCTGCAATTAAGAGTTCTCGTGAAGCAAATAAAGATCCCTTATGCCACAACTAAGACCCTATGCAGTCAAACACAAAAATAAATGTTTTTTAAAAAATAATAATAAGCAAACAGACGAAGGAGGAGAAAAAAAAATTTTTTAAAGGAAAATGCAGACCCTTAGGTTCCATGGAGATTCTGATTGGCTAGATGTGGGATGGGGCCAGGGACTCTGATTTTTTAGTAAATGCTCCAGGTGATTCTATTGAACTTTCCAGCTTCAGAAATAGGGTTCTAGGCAATACGCTTTAGGAACACAGCTCTTAAAAAACACTTTTATGTGGGTTGCACAAACTTTCTGGATAGTTTCCATTTCTGGCCACATACTTTTACAAAATGCACACTGGTCAAAAGATTTTAAAGGAGCTTAAAAGAGTGTCAGGTGTTTTTAAGCTGCTCATTCAAGACCCAACTTGGGTTTACGGGCTCTGAAAGTTCATTTCTCCAGATTCTATGTGGAGAACAAAAGTCATGTTCTAGTCACACTTGGAGAATTAAAAAAAGAGGTGATTCTGGGGAGGCCACTGAGGCCAAGGGAAATGACCAGGGTCATAGCTCACATCACTAAACTGTGCTCAGACACCTAACGTGAACATCAAGTCTCAGGTGGGTTTCAGCAGTTATGTGTGATTGAGGGTGAGCTGTAAAAGACTACATTTCTAGAACAACTATTTGGCAACTGGGCCTTAAAGTTCTGATCTGGTAATTCTGGTAATATTATCTGATCTGGTAATTCTAGTTCTAGGACTTTGAGGAAAACAATCAGAGAAGTACAGAAACCATATGCAGATATTCATCATAGCCATGTCTCTGACAGCCTAAATACTTCACACAACCTATGTGTCATCAACTGAGGAATAGATCAACTGAATATATGGACTTAAGAAAGCATGTTGTCTATAGCAAACCAAAAAGCTTATGCACAGGAGAAGAGATGACTGACAAAATGAAAAAGCAACCTATGGAATGGGAGAGAATATTTCCAAACCACACATCTGATAAGGGGTTGACACCTAAAATACATAAGGAACTCACAACCAATAGCAAAAAAACCAAATAACCCATTTTAAAAATAGGCAGAAGACCCGAGGGGATATCTTTCTAAAGAAGATATTCAAATGATCAACAAGTACATGAAAAGATGTTCACATCACTAACCATTAGGAAAATGCAAATCAGAAGCACAATGAGTTATCACCTTGTATCTGTCAGAAAGGCTTTTATCAAAAAAAGAGAAAACCAATGCTCACAAGGATGTGAAGTTAAATGGGAATTCTTGTGCACTGTTGGTAGGAATGCATAAAGAAAATATGGGCTATGTCTGTGCGCATGATGGAACATTACTGGGATATTATCCAGCCATAAAGAAGAGGGAATTCTTGCCATTTATGACAATGTGGATGGACCTTGAGGGCATTATGCTGAGTGAAATGTCAAACAGAGGAAGACAAACACCGTATGATCTCCAATTGTATGTGAAATCTGAAAAAATAAAACAAACTAAAAGAAACAGAAGACATTGGCAGTTGCCAGGGGAAGAAGGTGGAGAGTAGGAGAAATGGGTGAGAAGTGGTTAAAGGATATAAACTCCCAGGTATAAACAAGTCCTGGGGTTGGAAGGTACTCCAGTTAAGAATACAAAGGACTTCCCTGGTGGTCCAGTGGTTAGGAATCCACCTTCAATGCAGAGGACATGGTTTCAACCCCGGTCAAGGAGTCAGATCCCACATGCTGCAACTAAAGACCCCACATGCCACTAAGACCCAGAGAAGCCAAATAAATAGATAAGTAAATTTAAAAAAACAAAACAAAACACAGCACTGTATATTTGAAAGCTGCTAAAATAGTAGATTTTAAAGTTCTCAACATATACAAAAGATTGTAACTCTGCAAGGTGATGGATGTGATATGTTCATTAACTGAGTGGTGGTGATCATTTTATAATATATATGTATATAAAATCACTATACTGAATACTTTAAACGAACACAATGTTATGTCAATCAGATCTTCATAAAGCAAGGGGTAAAAAACACATTATCAAGTAATTTTCACCACATGCTCACAAGAGTTACTGAGAATGCTGCTGTACACATACATGTATACACATACTTGGTAAAATGTTGAGATATATGGCTTCCCTGGGGGCTCAGACGGTAAAGAACCCGCCTGCATTGTGGGAGACGTGGGTTTGATCCCTGGGTTGGGAAGGTCCCCTGGAGGAGGGCACGGCCACCTACTCCGGTATTCTTGCCTGTTGAATCCCCATGGACAGAGGAGCCTGATAGGCTGCAATCCATGGGGTCGAAAAGAGTCAGACACGACTGAGTAACTAAGCATGCATGCATTTGCTGATATACACCTACATACACCATATAACAACAATTCTTTGTTTAAAAATTTATATATCTAAATAGAAAACAATAGATAGAAGTCCACCAAAATGTTAATAATGACTATCTCTGAGTCATTTCTCTTTTCTTCTTTACAGTTCTATTTTCTAAATCAAAGTTATAAAATTAAGCTATATCCTTTAAAAATCAAGTTTTCAGAGAACTGTTAATGAAATGGGAAATGTGTATGACAATACCAAGTGAAAACATAGGATGAAAGTATATATCCAATATGGTACCCATTTGTTCTTAAACATTATGTATACATGCATTATATATAAATCAATCCAGGAAGATACCAATAACTGAAGTCTCCATGTAGTGGAATTACAAGTAATTATGTTCTTCATTTCATTTGTGTATCTTTTCCAAACTTTCTACAATGAGAATGTGTTAGCATTTTAAGTCAGAAAGAAAACCTAGTCAATTGCGTGGTTTTTTTTTTTTTTTTTTTTTGGCTGTTCCTTGTGGCATGCAGGATCTTAGTTCCCCAGGTGATGGAACTCAAGCCCCTGCAGTGGCAGTGTGGAGTCTTAACCACTGGACTGCCAGGGATATTCCAATCAGTTGCATTTTAAGCCACAGTTTCCATGAGGACCATTTCCTCTGGTCATTGTTGGGAGCCCCTTGCATTTGGGGGTGAGCTGTGAGGTACCAAGGAAGTGCTATATCTCCTGAGCTCCATCCCCAGCCCGGGATGAGTAGCCACCTCAAGGGCAGCCCATTCACACAGGCCAGGTGAACTGTAGCTACACAGGGAAATGATCCCAACAGTGAACATCTACTGAGATCTTTCTATGCAGCCTACTCTGTGCCAAGCGCTGTACAGGCATCACCTCCCTGAACCCAGTGAGGCTGGTCCTCATGCATCGAGGGGCCTTCTGTCTAATTCCAAAAAGGTGGCACTAGTGGTAAAGAACCCGCCTGCCAATGCAGGAGGAGGTAAGAGACACAGGCTGGATCCCTGGATCGGTAAGATCCCCTGGAGGAGGGCATGGCAACCCACTCCAGTATTCTTGCCTGGAGAATCCCCATGGACAGAGAAGCCTGGCGGGGACAGAGAAGCTACAGTCCACGGAGTTGCAGAGTCAGACGCGACTGAAGCGACTTAGCAGGCACGCATGCTCTCACCAACCACATCAAACTCTGGCAAGGAATCCGCCTGACATGGGTATCTTTACGGTAAATCTGTTTCTAAGCAATGCCTCAGCTATGCCCAGAACCTCCTTTCTGATCCATTTATGTAAGAATGGTGTTAGATTTTTACTTTGGCCTATGATGACGGCTCCCTGAGGTCGTTTTTTTATAAATAACACATCCTGCCTGCGCTTGTTTTCCTTCTACCTACCTTCCCTTCCGATGGGTAAAAGCCAATTGCTCTCATGACAAAAGGAAGCTCCGACAGGCAGATGTGTTCCGACACCTTTCTGGTCTCCATTGTATCGATACCTTGACTACGGAGCTGAGAATAGTAAAAATAGTCTTCCAGCTCCTACGTGGAAATAAAGTGGAAACACAACATGCATTTTTGGCTTCAGTCTGAACCAGCCATTAAGACTTCAAGGGCATTTTCTAGAAAGTACATTTTGAGCTCAGTGGGGAAAAGAGCTTTGGGAAAAATTTTAAAAAGCAAGAAGGTTAACCCCAGGCACATTTGTTTTACAAACTTAACTAGATGTTACGGGGAAGTGTTTATTCTGAGGACAATTACCCTGTAGAATTTTCCTTCCCTGCCACCAGACACCAGACCATAGAACGGGGTCAGGTCTTCGCCCCCGAGAGAAACCGCTGCCTCCAGGGCACTAGAACAATAAAAGAAACATCGCTATTAGAGAGCACTCAGGCGGGAACACGATGGCCCACAAGTCCTGCAGGCTGCAGACCTCTGAAGGGTATTACAGTGCGGATACAACTAGGGTCTCTGTAAACTTGCTAAGCAAATTCCCTCCAATATGAAGCTGCATATGGAAAATTCAGTTTCAAGTGTGGAACCTGGTGGCTTGGGCCCCGTCTTAAAGATGGTGATACTCTCTTTCAGATGACAGGGCAGGCGCCTGGCAATCTGTCTGCAGTCTTTGGGGAAATCCTCTGGAGGGAGAGGAGGGTCCCCATGTGCTGAGCCCATGGACCGCCCCCAGCAGAGCGGCCGTGCTGTAACCTTAGATCTGCGTGTGACCAGAGCCAGGGGAATGGGATGTGGCACCAGTGGACGGCCAGCACTAATTGCTTCCATAAAAACTCAGGAGGCCACAAGGGATCCACGTTGGTCAGATAAAAATAGCCCTCTGCTCTCTAACACAGGGTCAGATGTTTCCAAAAATAGGCCCTTTAAGTGGTAAGAAAACCTACTTTTTATGTGAGGCTGACTCTGTCTCATACAAAATGCTAATAATATAAAATCATTTTAATAATCCACTGACTGGATTTCTGCTCATCAGACCACTAGCTTATTTGGAGGATGATTAAGACACACTTTGTAGAGACTATGGTGGGAAGTGGTTAAGTATACCGAATCTGGAGTGAAAGGGACATGCCTGTGAGCCCTGGCTCTGCCTCCAGAGAGCAGGGTGATCATGGGCAAGTGACTTTACTACTCGGGGCCTCCGTTTCCTATTCTGAAAAATGGGAATAATTACAGGGTCTGCCTCACGAGACAGTTGTGAAAATTAAAGTGAATGCACATAAAGAATTGGACACAAAGCCCTTTGTTTTCCTCCTATGATGAATCCTTGTTGAGGTGTGGAATTGAATCAGGAAGATAGCATGTGAATCCACAGCCTCATCACCTCACTCCATGGCTGGGGCAGTCCCTGAGCCCCTTGGAGTGAGTTTCCAGACCTGTACACCGGGGTTGTCAACAGTCCCTATGTCGCCGGATAGCTGTGAGGATAAACCAGGCAATGCATGGAAAGCACGGGACCCAGGGCCTGGCCCAGGGTTATTAGTACTGTTGACCTGGGTCAACACCTCCACCGTTCCTGCAGGAGTCAGCCAGCAAACAGTCCTCAGTCCTCAGTCAGGACCCCGCAAAGCCCCACCCAAGCAGGCTGCTGGTGGTCTGTGGAGCTGGTGTACTCTCCAGGTGGGCCTGGGCTCCAGGTGGGCCTGAGGCCCGTCTCCAGCAGGGCCCAGCCGTCACCCAACTCTTGGCTCTGACATTAGCTATCAAGGCAGGAGTCTGGCTAAGAGGGTGCCTGCTCTGAGGCTCCCAGGCCAGCCTCAAGCCCAATCCCGACAGGCACTGTGGACAGAGAGGCCAGGGTTAGCCCCGTGGTTCTGAAGCAGGGCCAGTTTAAAGGCCCGATGTGACATGGAGGAGCCTGTCACTACCAGGAAAGCCCCAGGGAACAGGCTCACGGAGCTCTGGATCCTATGGGAGCAGCCCTCCGCTGGTCAGAACTGCAATTCGCTCCTGGTTCCCCAGCCACCGTCAGCTGACGGGAGAGCCAGAGGGACTGACTGGGCTTGTTCCACCAGAGCTGGGGGATGAGCCTTCCCTCAGCTGTGGTGTGAAATCTAGGAACCATCAGAGGCCATGTTTTCACCGAGTGATGAAACCCGCCTCGGCAGAGTGACAGTGGGTTATGGCAGAGGCAAGCAGAGAGCAAACGCTGAGGGTGGGCGGTCCTGGCTTCTGGGATCCTGAGATCCCAGGACAGGACTGGTCCTAACTTCCCATTTCTCCCTAAGTTGGGTTCTAACACTCGCCACAAAACAAGAGGTCATTGGGGAACAAAGGGGAGGCGCATTTACTGAGAATGCTTTTCCTACTGTGTGCCCAGGAATATAGTCAGTACTTTGGGGAATGATCCAAAGCCGGAGTAGCTGTGAGGCAGCAAACAACACAGAGCAGGTGCTCAGTAAAGGTTCCCTAGGGGAGGGTGTGGGGAAGGGGAGGGGAGAGGAGGGAGAGGGGTAGGGGGAGAGGAAAGGGGAAGGGGGGGGGAGGGGAGGGGGAGGGGAGGGGGAGGGAAGGGGAGGGGGGATAGCAATGGTAGCCATCACTTGGTTCCCTAGTAGGGGAAATAAGATCCCACATGCCTTGAGGTGCAGCCAAATAAATATACTGCCAAGTGCAAAACGCAGGTGCAGATGGGTGCATATAGCATACAATATGAATATATATATTTATATTTGTATAAAGATATCGTGGAGGGAGAATTCCCTGGCTGTCCAGTGATTAGGGCTTGGCACTTCCACTGCATTGTTTGATCTCTGATAGGGGAACTAAGATCCTGCATGTCCCATACTGCAAAAAAAAAAGAGAGAGAGAGAGATAAAAAACAAACAAACAAATAAATCAGCTCTGAACACAGCGGTAATGTTCCCATTTTAACAGATGGAGAAACTGAGGCTCAAAGAAGGGAAGGGACTTGCCTCAGGTCAGCAAGTAGCAGGGGAGGTGGGATTTGAATCTGGGTCTTTCTGGCACTTGTCTGAGCAAGACAGCAGGATGCCAGGTGGGTGTGAGGTTGAGCACAAAAATGGAGGATTTAAAAACAGATGCCCGACAAGGAGAGAAAAAGGGTGGCCTGCCAACCCAAGATAGGGGAAGGGAAAGTACAAGTCGGGGACTTGGGGAAAGATGAAGGGAAGAGGTCTCCCCGGGGAAGTCTGAGATGCTGCAATGATAATTCAGGGGCCTAGGAGTTTGCTGGTTAAGATGATGTGAACGTGACAGGATTTATCACCTTCATTTTACCTTACAACTCGCCATCAATAGACCTGGTAGGAAACTTCACTTGTTTACTTGTTTCGGGCTTTTACATTTCTTCCCATTAGTGAAGCACTGAGCATATTAAAACAGCAGAAGCAGTGATGAAGTGCTAATCAGTTTATAATGATCCTTTGTCCCCACAACAGATTAAATTGAAATTCTCGCAAGCCTGGATTCTGGCCATGTTCAGGAAAGCAACTGGAAAGCAAGTGCTTTTTTTTTTTTTAAATCTCTGCCATTCCAGATCTCAAGATGATTGAGATGAGGACAAAAATGGGAAAAAAAAAAAAAAAAAGGAAGATTCTGTCTTCCCACCAGGATGTCACCTGACCCCATCCATCCGGGTAACAGGCTATAGGTGTCAAAGGATTAAGCACCTCATGCTGGAGACGTGATGAATAAGTTTTTTTTCAAGGGGAGAGTTCACCTTCAGCTTCTAAATCCCCAAAATCTGCCCTCCTGGGTGAAAACAGAGGTGAAGGTCAGAGTTGCAACTGCAATCTGAAACCCCCTTGAGGTTCCAAAGCGGATTTACCTGGCTGGTCTTGCTTCTATTCACGTGAAGGGGAGAAGCTTCGATGTCTGCCACGGAAGAGGGATGTGCACTTGGCAGACGGTGGGGGCATACTTTCATTTTCTGTGTTATTTAGCTTTGGCCGCGGTGGCTCTTTGTTGCCGCCGCATGGGCTTTCTCTAGTTGCGGCGAGCTGGCGTCTCTTCCTGTGGAGCACCGGCTCTGTGTCTTCAGTAGTGGCAGCACATGGGCGCGGCGGTTGTGGCACATGGGGCTTAGTTGCTCCATGGCATGTGGAATCTTCCCGGACCAGGGATCCAAACTGTGTCCCCTGCACTGGCAGGTAGATTCTTATCCACTGCACCACCAGGGAAGCCTAGGGGGTATTCTTTTACCCAACAAACAAATTGGGTTTGTTCTTTTAGGAAGGTACCTTTCTCTGGGCTGTTTTTACCCAGCTCCTCACAGGACCCTGCCAGGAAGAGGGGCATAGAGAAGGTGGTCAGGAAAGAAACTGGCTCCGCCCCGTGGCTGTTCAATGAATTTGGAGAGATGAGAGGATTACTTTAGTGGTAATCCTTTTTTAAAAAAAAAAAAAAATTTACTATTTTTTGGCTGCACTGTTCATCATGTAGGATCTTCGTTCCCCAGCCAGGGATTGAACCTACCGCCCCTGTGATGGAAGCATGCAGTCCTAACCACGGGGTAGCCAGGGGAGTTCCTAACCTTTTTTAATAAGAAAGATCCTGCACTCCTAAGCAAATGCCTTTATAAGGAAGAAGAGATGAAAGGAAATCATTAATTTACTGTCTTTAGCTCAGTGCTGTGTGCTTTCCGTAAGGATTCTATAAAAGTCCCTATTGTTGTCCCCTTCCGCACCACCACCCCCCTCCATTGCACAGACAAGGAATCTAAAGATCTGAGATGCTAATCTCTGGGACCTAGGGCAGCCTAGGTCCCACAGCCAGCAGACAGTAGACTTCAGATTCAAATCCATGTGTCTCTGACCTCAAAGTCTGTGTCTCTCCTACGCCCGATCACAGAACTCTTCAGCCTCACCCTAGGCAGAAATTCGCAGCTCAGGGCAGGGTGAGAACACTGAAAATACACATTTCAGATAATACTCTTACTATTTCTGTAACACACATTTTGGAGATTCGGGCTTGATCTCTCTAGCTGGTGTGGATTTTCAGGCGACACAGTGAGAAGTATTCTGGGGGAATGGGGCATGGGTTCACAAGGTAGGATCACACAGCTTCGCCTGCAAATACCATGGGTCCCTGAGACAGAAGAGTAACCTTCTGTGTGCCCCTTAATATGAACAAGTGTCTCGGGGAGCACCCTGAAGGCCATGCCTGAGTCTTGGCTGTCTTTATACCTTCAGGCCTAGCACAGTGCCCAGGATGTTGTAGGGTGTTTTTGTTTTTATTTTTTCTAATATTTATTTATTTGTCTGCACCGGGATGAGGGATCTTTTATTTTTTTTAGTTGCAGCATTTGGGATCTTCAGTTGTAGCATATGAACTCTTAGCTGTAGCATGTGGGATCTAGTTCCCTGACCAGGGATAGAACCCGGGCCCCTGCATTGGGAGCGTGGAGTCTCAGCCACTGGACCACCAGGGAAGTCCTGTCATAGGGGTTTAATACCTGTCTGCAGTTGCTGAGTGAAAAGAAGGGGTGTATACGGTTCACCCTCCTTAGGGGGCCAAGCTTCTCACTGCAGTACGCACCTTAAGTTGATTTCCCACTGCACCACTGACCGATCCTGCCCTCCTGCTGTGAAGGCATAGCAGCCGTCATAGGAAAGGGCCATGTTGGCCACCCCATTCGGGTGGCATATGAGGGCAGAGGTCTTATGTGGATTGCCATCAACTGGTAAGATCTGAAGTCCAACCTAGAAAGGAAGAAAAGTGAAGTTGCTCAGTCGTGTTCGACTCTTTGCGACCCCGTGGACTTTAGCCCACCAGGCTCCTCTGTCCATGGGATTCTCCAGGCAAAAATACTGGAGTGGGTTGCCATTTCCTTCTCCAGGGGATCTTCCGGATCCAGGGATTGAACTCAGGTCTCCCGCATTTCGGGCAGACACCTTAACCTCTGAGCCACCAGGGAAGACAAGAAAGGAAGAAGTAACTAGATATTCAGACTAAGATACCCAGGCCCCAGGCCAGACTTGGCACAGTCAGGTGTCAGCTCCAGATCTGTTTATGCGAAGGACCTGTGGGTCCGGTACTGCCTTCTCAGTGTGTGAGGGCTGCATTTCAAGCATTTCATATGGCTGGGGCTTCACATACACTGCGCCCTGCAGGGTGGCCCCTTGGGAGAGGGATGCCTGGTTCTACCAGGGACACAGAAAGGAAACTTCCCTCCTACCTTCATGGTCAGATGTCCAGGCTTTTCCAGGATAATTATGGCATTTTATGATCTTATACTTTTCCATATGGACTTGTAGATTTTTTTAAAAAATTATTTATTTTAGTCAGTTTATTTATTTGGCTGTGCCAGGTCTTAGTTTCAGCATGCAGGATCTTTAGTCGTGGCATGTGAACTCTTAGTCACTGCAAGTGGGATCTAAGTTCCCTCACCAGGGATCAAACCCAGGGCCCCTGAGTTGGGAGCTCACAGTCTTAGCCACTGGACCACCAGAGAAGTCCCTAGATTAAGTCATTAAATGTACAACTAAGTGTAACTAACTTGTCTTCATAAGAAAAAACTTTGGGGAGTAGAGAAAAAACAAGGGAAGTCTCCTGAGAGTCGTCCTCACTCAATTATGGCAGTTTGAAGTGTGGAGCAGGATGAGAGTCTCGGGCTTGGGGAAAGCCAGTGTTCTTAAGTCTGGTAACACCTGTGGCTATTTCCCACTCCAGACACGCGGGCACCTTAGTGGGGCAGAGGGCAAACCGCTGGCACCTTGTCTCTGTTAATAAACACCATGTAGCGCTTCTGCAGTTCCAGAGTGGATTTCACTGGGAGGATTTGTATCTGCTCAATGGGAGATCCATAAACCGGCCCTAGGAGTGTCTTCCTGCAAGAGAAAAAAAAGAAACGTTTTCTAAATTCCACAAATCTGAATGCAGGTTTTATGACTTGTTCCCTTTCACGATCCCTCATACATTTTAAAGATCTTGGTTTTTTTTGTTTGTTTGTTTTTGATGTGGATCATTTTAAAAGTCTTTATTGAATTTGTTACACTATTGTTTCTGCTTTATGTTTTGGTAGCAAGACGTGGGATTTTCACTTCTTGACGAGGGATTGAACCCACATCCTCTGCAATGGAAGGCAAAGTCTTAACCACTGGACCATCCAGGAAGTCCATCCTATATGTTTTAAATTTTGAGTTTCTTGTCACTTAACTAAGCCCATTGTCATAAAGACCTCACTCTCAACCGCTACTGGTGGCTGCAAATCAGGGGCAGCAGCTCTAGATGTTTCAGGGAAATTTTGCTTGTGAAGGATGCTCTTCTTGGCCAAGGCTCTGACTCTCCCCTTGACAGCTGAAAAAAGGGAACATCATGCCTCGAGAACGCGTACTCGAACAAGGGATGCAGAAAACGCTGCAAGGACGAGACGAGCATGGACAGGATGTGAAGAAACAGCCCCATCCTCCCATGGTTGCCCAGGATCTTAGAGGGAGACCCTGTCTGGTGTCCAGACATCTGACAGCAGGTCTGAGATGGGTCCCCCCCAAACTCAAGGGTCCCCCCAAAACTCTGTGCATCACACTCTAATGAATTGCACCCTACGGTCAGATTTCTGAATTTAGATTCTCTTATGGTAATTAGGAACCTGATCCAAGGTTAGGCTGCCAGAAGTGACCTCAAGCCTGGAGCTGGGTTTGCCCTGAAGCTGGCAAAACCTGAGCTACAGGACCCCTCCCTCACAAACGCCCCTTCTGAGGCCTGGGAGGGACCCTCGCCATTTTTAATTTATTTCTAATTATATATCTTTTAATTAAAATTTTATATATATTTGTTTATAATTAATATTAACCAATTAATTTGGCTGCATCAGGTCCCAGCTAATGGGATCTTTGTTGCAAGGCACAGACTCTCTAATTGTGGTATGTAGACTCAGTAGTTTCAGTGAGTATTTAGTCACTCCCAAGCATGTGGAAGTGAAAGAGGAGAGTGAAAAAGTTGGCTTAAAGTTCAACATTCAGAAAACTAAGATCATGGCATCTGGTCCCATCACTTCATGGCAAATAGATGGGGAAACAGTGGAAACAGTGGCTGATTTTATTTTGGGGGGCTCTAAAATCACTGCAGATGGTGACTGCAGCCATGAAATTAAAAGACGCTTACTCCTTGGAAGGAAAGTTATGACCAACCTAGATAGCATATTAAAAAGCAGAGACATTACTTTGTCAACAAAGGTCCATCTAGTCAAGGCTACGGTTTTTCCAGTAGTCATGTATGGATGTGAGAGTTGGACTATAAAGAAAGCTGAGTGCAGAAGGGTTGATGCTTTTGAACTGTGGTGTTGGAGAAGACTCTTGAGAGTCCCTTGGACTGCAAGGAGGGAGATCCAACCAGTCCATCCTAAAGGAGATCAGTCGTGGGTGTTCATTGGAAGGACTGATGTTGAAGCTGAAACTCCAATACTTTGGCCACCTGATGTGAAGAGCTGACTCATTTGAAAAGACCCTGATGCTGGCAAAGATTGAGGGCAGGAGGAGAAGGGGACGACAGAGGATAAGATGGTTGGATGGCATCACTGACTCAATGGACATAAGTTTGGGTAAACTCTGGGAGTTGGTGATGGACAGGGAGGCCTGGTGTGCTGCGGTTCACGGGGTCGCAAAGAGTCAGACACGACTGAGCAACTGAACTGAAGCATGTGAGATCTTAGTTTCCCGACCAGGGATCCAACCTGCATCCCTGCATTGGAAGGCAGATTCTTAATCACTGGACCACCAGGGAAGTCTTTACATCTCTTTTCTAATAAAAAAAAAAAAGAGGACCCACAAATTCAAATACGCTTCACATCCCACAAAACCTGAGCCTGCCCCTGAATAAGGCCAGCAGCTTTTTAATCTTCTATTTTAAGCCCCTTGTTGTTTGGATGTGTTTTCTCCCTGTATCTCCTGTAACCAGCCCATATCTGGTAGGGACAGGAGACATTCCTTGTACGACTTTCTCGAGCACCTCTCTGTGCCAGGCACCATGACAGGGGCTCGGGACTCAGAAGTGAGTGAGAGTTAGTTACTGCCATTGAGCTCACAGCCTTGCAGGGACAACAGCTGTGGAAGCACAAGGGGAGAAGTGGGGTGACAAGCAAACACCTGGCATGGAGCCTGCACTGGGGAAGGAGTGATAAGACATCTAGCAGAAGACATCTGAGTTTGCAAAGGCAGAAAAAAATAGGGCAGTATCAGAAAAACAGGCAGTGGGAACAGGAGCTCAAACATATGGGATGCGGATTATTGCTTGAAACCTGCAGAAACGGTAAAGGGGAAAGGAGTTGGGGGAGGAGAGTGAAGGAAGGTAAGACCGAGATGGTGAGCATGGGCAAACTCTGAAGTTTGACTGTGACCGCTGGGCTGCAGGATGCAGGAGGGGCCAGGCTGGATGATGCATGATCAGGCTCATATACACAGAGAATTAGGTGAAGTGTTAAAAATACTAAAATAACCAGATGATAGACAATGCATCAGCTAATTTTAAGTCATCTTTATCTAATCATTTGAGTAGAAACGTTTAAAGACCTTCCTCAGATATCATTGAGTAGGACTTCCCTGGTGGTCCAGTAGTAAGGACTCCGTGCTCCTAATGCAGGGGGCTGGCTTCAGTCCCTGTCAGGGAACTAGGATCCTGCATGCCATATGGTATGACCAAACAAAATAAAAACCAGTATTATTCAACGGGTAGATGTAGGGAAGAGGATGGTTAAGAGCACAGACTCTGGTAAGAATCCCAGCTCTGACCCTTAAAAATTAGGGGCAAGTTGTAGAGAAACTAGAACCTTCATATACGGCTGGCAGGAAATGTGAAGTGGTGCAGCTGCTGTGGAAAACAGCGGGGCGGGTCCTCAAATGGTTCAACATAGTAACCATATGATTCAGCAATTCCACTGCTAAGTCTGTATCCAAGAGAAATGAAACAGATGTCTACACAGAAACCTGTATACAAATGTTTGTAAGAGCCGAAGAGTAGAGACAATCCAATTGACAGCTTATGGATGGATAGACAAAATGTGGTCTGTCTATACAATGGAATATTACAAGGGATGAAGCACTGACACAGACTACAACATGTTTGAACTTTGAAAGCATGATGCTAAGAAGTCAGACCCCAGAAGTCACATATCATATGATTCTGTTTACATGAAGTATCCAGAACAGAAAAACCCATAGAGACAGAAAGTAGACTAGTAATTGCCAGGGATGGATAGTTGTGGGGGGGGGGCGGTCAGAGGGAAAGAAAGGGAATGGGGAATGATGGCTAGTGGGTTTGGGATATCTCCTCAGCGGGTAATGACAATGCTCTTGAATGGAATAGTGATGATGGTTACACAACCTTGTGAATACAGTAAAAAGCCACTGAAAATGGTAGATATCACAGTATATGAATTCCAGCTTAAACTATAAATAAACAAAAGGAAAAAAGTTAAGCTATTCAACCCCTCTGAGCCTCAGGTTCCTCATTGGTAAAAAAGGGATCATGACAGTATTTACTCCATAAGACTACAGTCAGCATTAAATAAATTAATATATATATAAAGCACTCAGTACAGTTCAGGAGATAGTAGGGTACTCAGCTGGACACGACTGAAGTAACTTAGCAGCAGCAGCACATAGTAGGAGCTATGTAACTGCTACATAGTACTGCTGAATTTCTAACAATTTCATAAAATTAATGTCTTTTTCTTCTGATGGAAAACATTTTACATATTCATTGTGAAAATTTTCAAATATCTAGACAGGTAGAAAAATCTACCCATAACTCTACATGGCTACACCCTTTATTCCAAGATAATCATGGGTAATAATTTGCTGTATACAACTTTATATATATTCTAGACCACCTAATTATAATTTTAGATGAAAAAATATAAGTTATATAAATATAATTTTATATGAAAATATATTCATGCTTCTTTGGCAATTTACTTTCTCTCATTTATGTCTTACAGATATTTCCATGTTACTATGCAGAGAGCTATCTTCTCTTTTTTCTTTTTTTCCTTTTTCTAAAAGCAGCATCATGTTTCAGCGTACTGACAAGCCATCATTTAACTAATCCCCTATTAATGGACATTTGGAGTGTTTCCATTTTTAAAAATATTTTCAAACAAGACATCCTTTTACTTATGTCTTGGCATCCTGTGTGAGTACTTCTGTGGGCTACATTCCTAGAAGTAAGAAGACAGGCTGTAATTTAATAGAGGGTAACAAATTACTCTCCCAAAAGGTTGTCCCCATTTACACTACACCCCCCAACCCGGCCGCTAGCAGCCTGCTACAGCGTCTTATGACTTTGCCAACACTTGACGCTATCGATCATTTTTATCTTTGCTAATCTGATTTGTGAAAAATGAGGTCTTCTTTTCATTTGCATCTTTGATGTACTGGTAAGCATCTGCTCATAGGTTTATTGGCCTTTTTCTCTGAACTGCCTCTTCGTGTTCTTTCAAATATTTTTAAATGCATTTTAAAATTCTTTTGGATTTATCATAAAAAGGCAATTCCTTCCCAATTAAGTTGTGGTTACAGGGCTTTATTATTCCTACAGCTTAAAAGATGCTTTATGCCAGGGATTTTACTTTGGAATGATGAGAATGTTTTAAAACTAGATGGAGGTAGGTGGTGAAAGGACTAAATACCACTGAATTGTTCACTTTACAATGGTTGGTTTTACGTCATGTGAATTTAATAAACTATTTTTTAAGAAAGATGCTTTATACTAATTTCCAATTGCTCTTCAATGGCAGAAACACCTGATTTCATCGCTCTAAATGAAAGCATTAATTCAAAAAGATATACACACCCCTATATTCACTGCAGCATTACTTACAATAGCTAAGATGTGGAGGAAACCTACACGTCCATCAATAGATGAATGGATAAGAAGATGCAGTGCATATATCCGATGGAATATAAATCTTGTCCTTTGTGATAACATGGGTGGACCTGAAGGGTATTATGCTTAGTGAAATAAGTCAGATAGAGACAGGTAAATACTGTATGATTTCAGTTATATATGGAAGCTAAAAAAAAAAACAAAAACAAGTGAACAAATATAACAAAACAGGAACAGAGTTATAGATACAGAGAACAAACAGGTGGTTGCCAGAGGGGAGGAAGGTTGTGGGGGAGGAAAGAAATAGGAGAGGGAAATAAAGCGGTCCAAACTTCCAGTTACAAAATAAATGAGTCCCAGTTATGAAACGTACAATGCAGAGAATATAGTCAATAACTATGTAATATCTTAGTATGGCAACATATTGTTGTGATCATCTTGAAATATATGGAAATAGGAATAAATGCATAGAATCACTATGTTGTGTAACAAGAAATAATATAGTGTCATAGGTCAGTTAGACTTTGAAAACAAACAAAGAAACTCACAGAAAAAGGGACCAGATTTGTCGTTATCAGAAGGCAGGGGTTGGGGGGAGGGGGAGTTGGATTAAGGCAGGCAAAAGCCATGAACTTTCAGTTGTAAGAAAAATAAGCACTAGGGGTGTAAGATATAACATGATAAATACAGTTAAGACTACTGCATGTTACAGATGAGAGTTAAGAGAATAAATCCTAAGAGTTCTCATAACAAGGAAAAAATGTTTTACTATTTCTTTAATTTTGTAGCTACAGGAGAGGATGGATGTTCACTAAACTTCCTGTAACAGCACTTCATGATGTATGTAAGTCAAATCATTATGCTGCACACCTTACATTTATATAGTGCTGTATGTCAATTATATCTCAATTAACTGGAATAAAAAATAACAGCAACAATAAAGGCAATAGGTGGAAACATTCTTTAAAACAGGAAACATGCTTTACACCAATTTCCCATTGATCTTCAATGGCAGAACCTCCTAACCGCTCAGCTTTGAGCTCTCATTACTAACTGTGAGGAGGAACTCCAAGTCTGGGCAGCTCCATCCCCCAGCCACCTGCTCAGCCAACTCAGAGCTTCTCAGAACTGAGCACATCTATGAGATATTCTTTTTTTTTTATGTTTATTTATTTGGCTGTGCTGGTTCTTAATTGTGGCATGGGGGAATCTTCAGTTAGCATGCAAGCTCTTCGTTGCAGCATGTGGGATCTAGTTCCCTGACTAGGGATCAAACTCGGGGCACTGCATTGGGAGCAGAGACTTAGCCACTGGACCACCAGGGAAGTCCCTATGAGATAGTTTTTATCCAAAAAGCTTGTGTCCAAAGAGGATGTACAAAGATTCTGAAATCTTCCTAAAACTCCTTCTTACGTATTTCTTTCAAATGTCTCCTTCCCGGTGTTTTAATAGCTTTAAGAAAATTTGTGCTGTATTTCTCTCCTGTCCCTGCCACATGACATGGCATGTCTCAGTCATTTTCCCATGGGCCCTTCTAAAAAGGGAAATTAAAAAAAAAAAAAAAAGACCCTGAGTGATCTTGGCCTTTTGAAGACCTATCTTATCTGAGATACATTTCCAAAAGATGGTCTTCCTCAAGCATGGAGCCAGCTGCTATGGTGTTTTCCGACTTTCTCCTCCCAGGTGGGGTCGCCACAGCATCCTCACCTCTATGAGGGCTGCATCGGGGACCAGCGATGCCAAAGAGAGGACAGAGTCACAGGTGGGTTCAAGGGGCAAGTCCTGCCCTGACCAGCTCCGTGACCTTGGGCAAGTTTTGTTACCTGTCTGATCCACAGTGGCACGATGTTTTTGCAGGACTGTTGCAGATGAAATGGGATGATGAATGCAGGGCCCCGATGAAGGGGTCATGCACTGATCAGGAGGAGCAAACCCTGGACTCACAAGCCTAGCAGCGCAAGAGGGCAACCACAGGTGTAGACGTATTTCGGGGTGGAGGCACCGCTGCTCTAAGACGCTAAGCTTTGGATACCCTGGGCTTGGTCCTTTAACCTCTTCTCTATCCACCTTTCCCCTCCTGAATATTCTCTTGTCTCATGCTTTAAACCAACAAGTGTGCTGACCTCAAATATGGATCTCCAGCCCAACCTCTAACTTGAACGCCACTTCCCCCAATAAAATGCAAATCTCAAAAAAAAAAATGCAAATCTCATGGTGACAGCAACATTGTTTTGTCTTCATTCCCATCTTCAGCACCTAGAACAGCACCTGGCTCAGGTAGGGGGCTCAGGAAACACTTACTGAGAGAACAAAGGGGGCTTCCCAGGTAGCACTAGTGGTAAAGAACCCACCTGCCAATGCGGGAGATCCCTGGGTCGGGAAGATCCCCTGGAGGAGGAAATGGCAAGCCATTCCAGTATTCTTGCCTGGAAAATCCCTTGGACAGAGGAGTCTGGAGGCCTACAGTCCACAGGGTGGGCTATAGTCCATATAGTGGGCTTGAAAGAAGAAAGAATGCTATTAAGTTGAACTTATAACTTCTTTAAGAACCAAGAATAAGTAAAATCAAACAGCTGGTAGTATTCAGGTGAAACCGCTTTTTTCCAGGAGAGAAAAATAGGAGATTCCATTGCACATGAGCAGCTTTTCTGGGGCCGCAGGGTCTGATTCCTTTGTTGAATCTCCATCTCCAAGCTCTGAGTACCTTATCCCTGTGAAGTGATGGGCTCAGAAACAATGTTTGAATCCTGCCTCTGGCACTTCCTTTTAAAAACTTTTTTAGATGCTACCAATGCAGCTTATTATTTACTTATTAAAATTACTTTTGGCTACACAGCTCTTCACTGCTGCACACGGACTGCTCGCTGTGGATGCGGGCTTCTCTAGTCACAGCACACAGGCTCTAGAGCACTTGGGCTCAGTAGCTGCGGTGCGCGGGCTTAGTTGCCCCACAGATGTAGGATCTTAGTCCCCCGCACAGGGATTGAACCCGCACCCCCTGCATTGGAAGGCGCATTCTTAACCACTGGACGGCCAGTGAAGTCCCTGCCTCTGGCACTTTCTAACCATGTGAACTTGGGCAAGGACAACTAACCTTATCTATCTCTCAGTTTCCTACTTTGCAAAGTAAGAAGGGTTGTAATGGTAGGCAAGCTCTTTGCAGGTCCTTAAGGTGGGACTTGAAATAACCTGGGGACCGAGAAATTGATTTATGCACCATTTTGCGGGAAGCTCCCTGGCTTACCTGCACATTTTTGTGGTAGAATTAAAAAGCTTCACTTTGTAGCCACTGTTGCAAATGAGCAGGAAGAGCTCCTTGGTGAGTGGTGGATACCAGACCATACAGGTGGGATAGCTGCCCTGGTCGGTTCGGTGAATGTCCAGGACTGCCAGGTGGTCTTTGTAGCTCTTGAGTAGGTTATACTCAATCTACAGGGAAGCCCAGACGAACACACATGAGGACTGAGGTGAAGTCAGTCAGTAAACAATCCTTTTCTCGGAGGAGACAGTATCAGGCCTTTTAAGAGGAGAATTGCCTGAACTTCTACACATAATAAACTACCAGTATGGAGTATCCATTATGAGCAAGATGATGCCATTTAATACAACTCCCCAGCGGTGCAGTCCTGCTATGCCCATTTTGCAGATGAGAAAACAGATGTTCAGAGAGATTCTGTGGTTTTCCCAAGGCCACACAGCCAAGGAGTGGTAGAGTGAGAATTCAAATCTAGGTCCAACTAACTCCAGAACCTGAATCTTATAACTTTGTTGTCCTACTTCACTTAGCATTATCGTGGTGACTTTCTGTGAGTACGAACTAATTCATAGCTAAATCTCAGCTCTTGAAAGTCATACATTAGCAGCCTGCTGAATTTCACCCATAGGTAGGTTTTGGTGGACAGACCGGGATGGATGGAAGGAAGGAAGGATGGATAGATGATGGGTGGATGGGAGAATGGACAGAATAGGGACTTCGCTGGTGGTCCTCTGGCTAAGACCCTGAAGTCCTAATGCAGGGGGCCTGGGTTTCATCTCTGGTTGTGGGACTAGATCCCACATGCCACAATGAAGACTGACGATCTCAAGTGCTGCAACTAAGACCTGGCACAGTCAAATAAATAAATAAAATTTTAAATATATTTTTAAAAAAAGAGTGGATAGAATAAAGGAAGGAAGGGGAGGAAAGAAAGGAAGTTAAGATGGATGCACAGATAAATCAACTGGTTTTGAATCCTTTGGGCTCAATCATGTAATATCATATCTGCCACTGTCACCACCTTTACCTCTTGACCCTCTTTGGGTTGTCACATGGAGGTAACGGCCTGGCCCTGACCCCAACCCCGAGACATGGGAATTGTGAGTGTTGGCTTCCAAATGTCCACTGAGAGGCAAAGGTGGCTGAGCTGTCCATGCTGTGGGGAGGACCACCTCCGCTCCACCAATATGCCATTTCCCAGGGCCCTCCTCACTCAGGACACGAGTCCCTGTGCGGTGTCAGAGCTGCATGAAAGCCAAGTGCCAACTCAGAATGGTTTTCACTACTTCGTCATACATTCAGTTTCTTTTTTAAAAGACATTTATTTATTTAACTTATTCATTTGTCTGTGCCGGGTCTTAGTTGCAGCATACGAGATCTTCACCTGCCAACTCGAACTCTTGAGTTGTGGCATGTGGGATCCAGTTCCCTGATCATGGATCGAACCTGAGCATTGGGAATGTGGAGTCTTAGCCACTGGACCAGCATGGAAGTCCCCACATATTCGTCTTCTCCAACAAACACACATACTGGTTCTGTGCCAGACTCCAGGGAAATAACAAGAATGAGACATGGTCCTGAGGACCAGGCCAAGAAAAGCAAAGGAGCTCACCAGGAGTCTGTCTCTGCCGAGGCTCAGCAGTCGGGGCTCGTTGCTGTCCAGATGAACCCCAAACAGGACGCTTCGAATGCTCTTGCGGTGAGAGCGCAGCCTTGCCAAGTATTCCCAGACCCTTCGTCCATGTTTGACTCTCACCACATAAACAGCAACAGTGAAACTGACATCCTGAGTATGAGGAAAAGAGCCGAAGTTACTCCGTTTTTGATTTTGTAAGTTAAGAGTTATCACTGTGTTTTTCATGCTAACTTTGCTTTTAGAGAATTTTGTCCAAAAAGAAAACCTCTGTCTATTGGAACAAGTGGTAAAATAATACCCATTTTTGCAGATGAGAAAAATCAGAGTTCAAAGTAGGTAGTGGCAGGCAGTGGGGTGGGGAGAGGGGGGGGTGGGGTGGGGAGAGGGGGGGTGGGGTGGGCAGAGATGGTATTTGTCTAACATTATGGTCTTACTATCCTTGCTGGTCTCCATGTCATTCTCTGTTGGAAACTGAAATCCCTACCCTTTCTGCCTTTGTCCTCCCTTCTCTTTATCCAGCTACACAAAATTTTAAAAGGTATGATTAAAAAATACATACATGATGGCTGAGAGCTAAACGGAGAGCAGGCGGGAACAGCCTGAAGGGACACGGGACACCTGAGTTGCTGTGCTGATGGGAAGCGAGTTGGAGTCAAGGGTGTCAGCAGCTACTTCCCCGCATCCCCACCCGCTCTCCCAGGAGAAGTCGGGGGAAGGGAGAGGTCGGGGTCCCGAAAAAATCTTTACTGGGATTAAGAGCCCTATTTACAGAGGGAAGGAACAGAATCCAAAATGCTCGGCGGAAGACTTTGCCTTGAGATAAATGAGAAGGTCATCTCGTCAGGAATCAAAAGGAAAGATGAAAGCCAGGATGCAGAGAGAGGATTCCAAAAAACTCACAAACCACAAAGCCGGAGTCCGGAGTCGGGGAGTTCGGGGAGTTCAGAGGCCCCGGTCTCATTTTCAGGCAGAAGTGCCCCCACCCACCCGCTGCCTCACTTCCCCCATCCCTTTCTCTTTTTATAACAGCTTTATTGAGATATAATTCACACCACACACAATTCACCCGGCAGAGATGTACAATTCAATGGACTTTAGTATATTCACAGAGTTGCGCGTCCATCATCACGGTTTTAGAGCGTTTTCATCGCCTACCTCCCAAAGAAACCCGTACCCTGAAGCCCCTGCTCCCCCCTCCACCCCCCCCATGTCCCAACTCCTCCCTCTTGCGGCTTTAAAAGAGGTTGTGGAGCCACTGGACCGCACTCACTGACGATACTCACAGCCGTCGCCATGTACTGGGAGTCATGGGAGAAGCTGATGTGAGTCACGCTGCTCCTGGAATATCTGAAAGGCTCTGAGATTGCACTTTCTAAGGACATTGCATCAAAAATGTAAACAGTCCCCTCTGTGAAGCCAGCTCCAAGCAGAGCTCCTGAAATCACAAGTTGGAGAACAAGGGTTGAAAAACGCTTTCACTGGTACTTTCCTGGTGGCCCAGGGGCTAAGACTCTGAGTGCCCAGTGCAGGGGGCCTGGGTTCAATCTCTGGTTAGGGAACTAGATACATGTGCTGCAGCTAAGAGTTCACATGCCGCAACTAAAGATTCCCGAAACTAAGAACCGCACAGCTAAATAAATAAATTACTTTTTTTTTTTAAAAAAAGAAAGCAAGAAAAGGACTACACTGACTCAAGAAATATCAACTCTGTGCCAAGCCTTGTCCTAGGTGCCAAGGAGACAGCAACAAACAGGATAGACAAGGTCCTGAGAGGAAGAAGCAAACTGGAAAACATGGCACCATGGGATGAGACCAGGCGGTGCAGAGTTCTGCAGCATCCAGGGGGACCAGGCATCCCATCTGGCCTGGTGCGGGGAGTAGGTCAAGGTCACCTTCCTGGAGCTGCTATAGCCAAAGGCAGAGCTATTTGGGTCTGTTTTTGGTTTAGAACCCAAGACAGGTGGATAAGATAAAAATACCTTCAGGGTTGTAGGTCAGACTCTGAACTCCAAGCCCCTTCTCAAAGACCCTGCTGAAGAGGTATTTTTTCTGTTCATAATCCCACACTTTGATTATCCCGCAGAAACTTCCGATGGCGATGAGGGGCTGGTATGGGTGGCAGGAGATGGCACAAATGGCATCCCTGGGCTCGACAAATAACTTCTCAAGTTTAGTCCCATCTACCGTCAAGTGGTACACTGACGCATCTGATGTTCCGATGATAAAATTCCTGTTTGCCAAGGAGAGACCAACCCGTATCAGCACTTGCAGCGAACAGGGCACACCAGCAATTCTGGTTCTAATTGCACACGAAACGCCTCTGTCGTCTGTAATTTAGTGACATTATTAACCCAGCATCTCCAAAAATACGCCACTAAAACCCAACAGCCTCCATTTGCAAGTGAAAAAGCCCACATTTCTACATGTAAATTGAGTCATTAAGTATGCAGATGGACAGTCAGTTGTACAATTAGCTAATCTGCACATGCAAATATTCATTTGTGTATGCAAATATGGTGCTGGGTGCACACATACAGATGTGCCTGCAAATACGGCAAGGGTAATTAAGCAGGCTCACAGATAATTCTGTCTTGAAATGTTATGGCTATTCACTATCAAATCCCTTTAACCATAGAGCTAGGACAAACTCAGCTCAGAGAAAGGAGACCAACCTACAATGAAGGACTCCAGAGGTAACTGAGATCAGAGCCATTTCCAGCTTCCTATCACTAAACATTCTTAATAGGAGAATGATGTTTCACTTAAAAAAGAAAAAAGATTAAATAGTGATTGTAATCAGCCAAGGAGATCCATCTCTGACCCAGGGAAAGGCCTAACTAAAAAGGCCAGGTTCCCTGTATTTCACACCCCAGGAACAGGAAGAAGATACCACGGTGCACAAACTAAAAGAAGACACAGCTTTTTGACTGTTCCAACGATGAGGTTCATGAACAACTTCAACTGAGCGCTGAAGAAGTGATGCTTTGGAACTGTGTGCTGGAGAAGACCCTTGAGAGTCCCAAGGAGATCAAACCAGTCCATCCTAAAGGAAATAACTCTGAATATTCATTGGAAAAACTGATACTGAAGCTGAAGCTCCAATACGTTGGCCACCTGATGTGAAGAACCAACTCACTGGAAAAGACCCTGATGCTGGGAAAGACTGAGAACAGGAGAAGGGGACGACACAGGATGAGATGGTTGGATGGCATCACCGACTCATTGGACATGAGTTTGAGCAAACTCCGAAAGATAGTGAAGGACAGGGAAGCCTGGCATGCTGCCTGTGGTCCATGGGGTCGCAAAGAGTCGGACACTTAATGACTGAACAACAACAACAGTTAACAACTCACCTTGCAACAAAATGGTCACTTTTTAGAGTGCAGTCTGGAGGATAGTTTGTATTTTCGGCTGGAGGGGCTGCGGGGGTCTTTGAAAAGGACAGGGATCTTATGGAGCTGAGTTTGAAGTGGCTGTACCAGTTCACAATGGAGAGGGTGTGATCATAGAACTTGATGTTGCCCCGAAGGTCGCCTGTGACAATATAGCTGAAGACAGAGGATAAAGTCAGCTTGTTAAATAATGGTGGTGGTGGTTTAGTGGCTAAGATGTGTCCAACTCTTTGTGACCCCATGGACTGTAGCCCACCAGGCTCCTCTGTCCATGGGATTTCCCAGGCAAGAGTACTGGCGTGGGTTGCCATTTCCTTTTCTAGGGGATCTTCCCGACCCAAGGACCGAAGCCAGGTCTCCTGCATTGTAGGTTAAATAATGATACTGAGTATCATCTATTGAACACATATGCCAGCCTCTGGACTCCAGGCGTTGTAAAAAACTTTCACTGAATATGGCCCCATGTGGCTGATTTTCCTGTCATTCCCAGTTCATGTTTGGGAAACAGGTTTAAGGCCTGGGATTGCCAGATTTAACAAGTAAAAATGCAGGGTCCTCAGTTAAATTTCAATTTCAGATGAACCATGAGTAAATTTCTAGGATAAGTATGTCCCAAATAGTGCATGCTTCCAAATGCAACTGCCTCATGCAGTATTTGGGACATTGTATGTATATGTAAAGTTTATTTCCTGCGTCAGGTCTTGGTTGCAGCATGAGGGATCTTGAGTTCCACATTCAAACCCTTCATTGTGCAATGTGGGACCTAGTTTCCTGACCAGGGACTGAACCCAGACCCCCCAGCATCGGAAGACCAGAGTCTTAGCCACTGGACCACCAGGGAAGTCCCGGGACACACTTAAACCCGGCCACCCTATCAGGGCCACATAGCCAGGCAGACTATGCAGGGGCCCAAGTGTATAGGACACGAAGTCCATGCTCTCTGCTTTCTTCTGCCCTGCCCTCTAAGGTCAGTCCTGTGCAACGGCAGTGGGCAGTGATTTCCATTCTCCACCACAGACTACAGATGACAACAGAGTCTGGCTACCGTCCCTCTGAAGTCATACAGGCTGGCAAGGGGACGCAGGGAGACAACTGCTGTGAGAGGGATCGTAAAACCCTGTCCAGTCATCACAGCCAAAGGCAGTGCTGTGTGACAGAATGGTTTTTATTTCCTCAGAGCCATCCCAATGAGCTTGTTTTTTTTAAGCCTCTGACATAATTCTAATCACGGGAGGAGGTGGGGGATGAATTTTCTCATATATATATATATGAAAAGCGATTAAATGTGGTTTCTGATTAATAAGCAAGGCAAGTGGGCAGAGTAATTGGCTAGAACGGCGTTCACTGCCCTCTGCTGGACAGAAACAGCAAAACAAGGCAAAATTTTTTTTTTCTCCTCCTGTGTTTCTTAATACTTTTTCCTGCAACGGCTCCCTGGTCCTGGCTGGGGTTTTTTGTTTGTTTGTTTTGTTGTTGTTTTGGCCGCACCACTCGGCATGCAGGATCTTACTTCCCTAACCAGGGACCGAACCCTCATTCTCTCCCTTGGAAGTGCAGAGTCTTAACCACTGGACTGCAGGGGAAGTCCCCTGGCTGTGTTTTACTTAACGTGGAGAGAGGGGAACCCAGGCATGGTCTTCCCTGGGTCCTATTCCTCAATGATTAAAGTTGACTGCTTCATCAAGTGTGATTCTACTGCTATCTTTTCCCACCAACTGGGTGAAGATGACGATTTGTATTTCTCTTTGCAAGCCACTCCAGGGCCTCACTGTTATTAAAGAAAGGGGAAGACCTTTCATATAGACCCTGTATTAAAGAAAGGGGAAGGGGAGCAACAGGCCTTTGGAGAGCAGAGGGCACAGTGACTCCCACCACGTGGGCAGGGTCCTCGTCATGAGGCAACTGTCTCCAGCACTTTGGGGAACTTCCCTAGCACCCTGACAAGGGCTGTTGTACCTAGAGCTCCCCTGTGCCAGAGAGTGTGCTAAGAGTTTTACAATCCTTGGGACGTTCCCTTGTAGCCCAGTGGTTAGGACTCAGTGCTTCCACTGCAGGAGACACGGGTTCAGTCCCTGGTCAGGAAACTAAGATCCAGCAAGCCATCCTCACACAATCACTCAGAGAGGGACAGTGTTATGATGCCCACTTTACAGATGGAAGAATGGAGGTTTGGCACATTTAAGTCCCTTGTCCCAGATCACTCAGCAAGGAAAGAATGTATTTGGCATGTGAACCCCTTTATGTCTGAGGCTAAGGCATAAGGCTGAGATCAGTTGTGGATGCCCACAGCCCCTCAAAATCAAGGAGTTAAGGAACTCTATAAAGTTTTGTTGTATTTTATCTTTTCATGATTGGCAAATGTTATTTTGTCATCAGAAAAAAAAATAGCTCTTTATGCCATTTTCTTCCACTGAAAGAATGTAAAATTTAGGGTGCAAAATAAGTCTAACTAGGGCAGAAGAAAAAAAAAACAGTTACTTTTTGTTTCACCAACCCAAAAGTGTTGGGTTTAAAAGTAATGCATGCCCATGCAATTTTTAAAAAAATAAAAGCAACCCAATTAGTACAAATGAGACTATAAAAAGAAGTAAATCCACCCCTGTCCTTAATCTTGGTTCTCCGTTCTTTTCCTCAGAGGCAGCCAGTGTTCCCAGTTAAATTGGTTCTCCCCAGAAACAATCTTTGCATATACAAAATATGTATCTACCTCCAAAAGGGTTTTTAGATAAGTTTATAATCATCTACAGCTACTTTTTCATTCACTAATTACCTGTCAACTGTAGTGAGCACAGTGATACCCTCCTTCTGCAAATGAACCAGTTTGCAAGGTTTGATATGGGGAAAGCCCATGGAGGAGGAGGCAGATGGCGGTGGGCGGTAAATGTCCCAGACAACCAGCTTCCCTTCCTTCGTCGCGGACAGTATTTGGGTTAAATTCAAATGAAAGACAGACTGGCTAAATTTTCCCACGAGCTTGTTGAATGTCTGTATTTCAAAAGACAGGTTACACGTTATATGTACAAGTTACCGTTGATGGTAAATATAAAACAAAACATTTATCAGCACAACATTTTATAATGTTTCACCTAAATATAGTAGGAAAAAAAATAAAGTTAAAAAAATCAGTTAAAAAACACTTCCCTGAGGATTGCCATGATCCAGGCAGTTCTGAACCTCTGAGGGTTTGCTAAGAGCAAGTGAAGGGCCACATACGGGATTAATTAAATGGTTTGCTTAAAGCAGAAGAAAGAGTGGTTAATCATTGTTTATACCTGCACAACTTCTCTTTCAGAGTTTTCAGAAACTGATAAGGAAACTAATGTCTGTCATGAACGAAAGCATGCTCCAGCTGTAAAAAATCATAAAACAATTCTCCCAGTCTTCTTCTGATCATAAATCATCTTCCCATCAGTGGAAAGTAAGTGCTTTACACAGAAATGCCCCTAAGATCCCTTACTAAACGTATGCTACGTAGGATAAGGCACCAGGCCATCTTTCTCTGACAGTGTTCTAGAGATGAAGTATAAAAAGAACGCAGAGCAGCGAGTGAACGCTTGGCGAATGTTTACTGAATGAACACACGAAGGAAGTCAGTGATCTGTCATATGATACAGCAAGTCTGCTGTCTGGCTCTCTACTTAGGCAGAGAAAATTCTAGGGTGGACCTCTTTGAGGTCAGTAGAAGTACAACTGGTCAAGCTCGAACAGCACATTCTTGTCTAAAAGCAGCCCTGTTCAACACGAGGCATTTTTATCATTTCAAACTGCAGCCGATTCTCATTCTTTGTGGATTCCATTTTCATGAATTTACCTGTGTGCTGAAATGTATGTGTAACCGCCAAAGCAATCCTCGTGGCACCTCACAATCATTTGCAGATGTGTGTGTGTGCCAAGTGGCAAAACACTTGACATTCCCAGCTGAGGTCAAGCAAGGCAATTCTCTGTCTGGTTTCAGCTCTCAGGAAGCAAGTGTCCTTAGCCTGGTCTTTACTGCCATGATGTTTGCTCTTTTTTTTGGGGGGGGGTACTTTTTATTGGTGATTTTGGTAAATTGGCTCCTGAACATGGTATTAAAATACTATATGGTGCTCTTGGAGCATGAGAAGGCTGTGACATACCTTCCAGAGAATTCACCTGCATTAGATAAGCCTCATTCAGGCATGAGTTCTACCTGGTGTTGTCAACCTTGAGTCCAACGTTAAGGAACTAACATTATAAATTAAATATTGTGTCTTTAAACAGAAACATACATAAAACAAGGTCATGGATCTGTCAGCTGATGAAAGTATGGTGACCCTAAGCTGGCAGGAACCTGTTCTTACAACTCTCCTAGGAGCAACGATTCAGCATCCACTAACTCAGGTCTGCAGAGACCGTACAGAACATAACTATGGCAAATAACAAGAATCGACTGTATTTAGCTTTTGATACTTCAAGTTATAAAAAGCTGAGTTTGCAGACAGAATCATCTTCTTGCCTTGTGTCCACTGTCTCTCTCTCTTTATTTCTCCTTCCTGCATGCTTGCTTGAAAAGTAAAGTTTTATAGAATGAATCAAAAAAGAAGAAAGGAAACAGAAAAACCGTCATAAGGTGCAACCTGAGAACAGGTTACATGAGTATCAGAAACAAAAACGGATGCAGGAGACGGGACTCAAGGTCCACCCCTGGTGCAATCGCTCAAGGAAAGCTGGCAGGATAAAATGTTTCTGCTAACACCTGGCTCACCACCTTCCTACTGGACCTTAAACAGCTAAACACCCAACATCAGTTTTTAAAATTTAGTTTTGGCTGCGCTGGGTCTTAGCTGTGGCACGCAGGATCTTACGTTGCGGCTCGGGGGCTTCTCCAGTTATGGTGTGGGGCTTGGTTGCTCCAAGGCATGTGGGATCTTAATTCCGTGACCAGGGAACAAACCCACGTCCCCTGCACTGGAAGGTGGATTCTTAACCACTGGACCACCAGGTAAGTCCCTCCATATCATTTTTTAATTGTTCTGAAAACTAAGCAGCTTAAGGGATCCACTCATGTCTAGTGACTTCACTTACATCTCCCCAAATTAACTTTCATCCTTTGTCACAGGCACACATACATTATAAAAGCCACCTCTTTCTTGGGTATTTGCTTGTGGTAGTAAATTTCCTTTGCCATTTATTTTCAATATTGCAAGATAAATTTATAATTTTTTCAAACTTTTAATTTTGTATTGGGGTATAGTCAATTAGCAATATTGTGGCCATTCCAGGTGAACAGCTAAGGGACTAAGCCATATATATACATGTATCTCTTTGTCATTTATTTGTATTCTATATTATTTTGAAAAATCCTTCCATTATTTTAAACTGACCATTCAGTATGGTGAAGGACCTAAGTAAAAATTTCAAATTATTTCCCAATATCAAGACACACACAGAGCACCCCAAAGATAATAGGCTGACACCCACATACTTATTTCTTACAAAGTCAGGCATATAAAAGCACAACAGGCATACTCACTTTTTCTGTTAAAACTGGGGCACTGTGAACAAGTATGCCTCCCTCTGGATACTGATAAGCACAGAAAAAAATAATCACTACTTTAAAAAAAAGACATTTCTAAAAGAAAAGCAACATAACAGCAAAACCAAAACAAATGCATCAAAACAGGGTCAGAGCTTCGCAATTTCTACAGGTAGGAGAACCTGCTGTCTCCAGGAACATCTAAAAACATGCTGAAAGAAAATAAATAAATAACACCACAAATGACTGTGATTTTAAGTGTTTGTTAATGCAGATCTGACTTCTGCATTTATAAGGTTTTAAGCTATCATTAACACCTGAAGTAATGAGTTATCACTGTAAATCAGCAACTAAATTGTTTTGCATTTTTTATTGAGGGAAAATTCACATAACATAAAATTAACCATTAACCATTTTAAAGTGTGCAACTGAGTGGCATTTAGTACATAACCAATGCTGTGCAACTGTTACTCTCTTTGGTTCCAGGACACTTCCATCACCCCAAAAGGAAACCCCCTATCATCAAGCAATCACTCCCCATCCCCTACTCCTCCATTCCCTGACAACCACCATTCTTCTTTCTGTCTCTATGGATTCAGGTATTCTGAAAGTTTCCTATGAATGGGATCATATAGTATTTGGTTTTTTGTGTCTGGCTTCTTTCATTCACCGTAATGTTCCCAAGTTGCAGTAGGTGTTGGCACTTCATTCCTTTTAAAGACTAGATTATATTCCACATATGGATAGACCACATTGGGTTTATCCATTCATTAGTTGATGGACATTTGCTCCTACCTTTTGGGTATTGTGTATAATGCTGTTGCTGTCAACATCTGTATATAAGAATCTGTTTGAATGCCTGTTTTCAATTCTTTTGGGTATATACCTGGAAACTGGTGGGTCATATGGTAATTTTATGTTTACATTTTGATGTCTTTTTAATATCATGATTTTGCCCTGTGTCAGTATACATTATCACCAGTCTGCTAATCAGGGGTTCAGGATGGGGGACACATGTACACCCATGGCTGATTCATGTCAATGTGTGGCAAAAACCACTACAATATTGTAAAGTAATTAGCCTCCAATTAAAATAATTAATTTAAAAAAAAGGGAAAAGAGTCCAAGATTTGAAAACTCCTATATCTTAGGCCTTAAATACATTCAAAAAATATTCATTCTGTTAATTTAAAAAATTAAATAGAATTTAAAGTATGTGCTTCTGACTTAATATGCTAATTTCCAGTGGGACTAAAATAAATGCTATAATTAAATCAAAACACTTTAATATGTTTATTGCTTTTTAAGTAGATACTATATTGTTATATTACCAAAACATCTGTACTCAAAGAATAAACAGATACTTGTCCATATATTTAAAACAAATGAAAACAGTTCTACTTACCCACGTATAATATATTGCTTGTGTTTTACTATTGCTCACCAATTCTTTATTATTTGTTGGATTAAAAATCAGGTAGTTCTGAAATATAAAATATTAAAATATATTACTATAAAAAATTTTCTGTTTCTCTCTGGTTAAGCTGAATGTTAAGATAAATAATATTTTGGGGACTTCCCTGGTGGTCCAATGGTTAGGTCTCCATACTTCCACTGTAGGGGGCATGGGTTCAATCCCTGGTGGAGGAACTAAGATCCCACAAGCCAGGTGGTGTGGCCAAAAAATAAAATTAAATTAAATAATATTTTAAATTAAAATAAATAACTGAGTAGGAATATAAAACAGAAAACACATGGCATTTTATAAGCAATAGGATATAACTGAAATACTGAGTGTGAAAATTAATGAACTTGAGTTTCCTTTCTTATTTAGTCTTATTTACTGTAATTCATCATCTATAAATCGGAACAAGCAAAAGTAAACCAGTATTCACCAATAACCTTTATTCTGTGTCCTTTTGGACAAAGGCTGCGGTGTACTGATTTCTAAATTTAATGGGGCCACAAGGGAACTTGGAATGAATGCAAAATATTGGAAAGATTTTCTGATTCCTGCCAAGATGGTGAATAGCATGGGTTGCCTGGCTCTCTTCCCAAAAACCAACCCTGTGGATACTATAGAAGGGAAGGAAACCTGAAATGCAGAACAACTACAAGTGAGGAATCCCTGGGGACACTTAAGTGCAAGTCTTGAAATGGTATGTGTGCAGGAGGCAGGTGGCTGCAATCTGACAGGAAGGGGTGCACAGGAGGCAGCTTTGAGAGATAAGTTCAAGAAATGCTTTTTAAGTTCCGTTCCTGCCCCTTCCACCCCATCACCGACTCCTTGCCCCTTGCTTGCTGCATCACTTCGGGAATGTAAGCTACCATGGCTACTGTCTGAGGTTCAATTTCAGAACAGCACAAAGGTCTGGGTGGGGTGAAGACCTGGTGAAAGGAAGTACATGGACGAGGCTTCACAAAGGCTGAAAATCAGCCTCAAGTCACCTCAATCTCTGATTAGATGGAGGTGATTGCTTTGCCAAAGGCCCAAAAGAAGCAAAACTAAGTCTTCCTTGGAGGAAGCTTTTATCATTCTGAGCCTCAAATTATTCCTATTCTTTTTAAAGTACAACATCAGGCATTCAGTGAAAAATAACCAGGCATGTGAAAGAGTCATATTACTGAAAAGGAGGGAGATGAGTGATCTACAGAAAGAGAACACCAGGTAATTTTTATGGCTGAGTGTTCCACTGAATGTAGGGACCACATCTTCTTTATCCATTCATCTGCTGATGGACACGTAGGTGGCTTCCACATCTTGGTAATTGTAAATAATGCTACTTTGAACACTGGGGTGCATGTATCTTTGTGAATCAGTAATTTTTTTCAGATATATGCCCAGGAGTGGAATTTCTGGGTCATATGGAAGTTCTATTATTGTTTTTTGAAAACCTCTCTATTGTTTTCCAGTGGCTGCACCAGTTTACATTCCCAGGTGTACAGGGTCCCCTTTGCTCCACACCCTCACCAATATTTGCTATATGTGGCCTTTTTGATGATAGCCATTCTGATATGTCTGAGGAGATAGCTCATCGTGGTTTTGATTGGCATTTCCCTGATGATTAGCTACCAGATAACTCTATTTTTAAAAAGAATCAAATGGAACTTCTAGATCTGGGGAAAAATAGCTTTAAAAACTCAAAATATGGTTTAACAGAAAATTAAATAGAGCCAAATAAATAATTCATTAGTCAAAAAGGAGCTACCAGGGAAGCCCAATTAACAGTAAAAAAAAGGAAGATAAATTATGGAGAAAAGATCCAGAATGAAGCATAAAGACACAGAAGAACAGAAAAGAGAATAAAAGACCTATGGGACAAGCTGAAAAGGTCTAACTTACATATAGCTGGAGTCCCAGAAGGAGAGGAAAGAAAGAACGTGGCAGAAATAATGTTTGAAGAGACAATGGCCAGAGTTTTCCAAAACTGAGGAAACATGGCATCTCAAGTTCAAAAAACCCAAAGGATAAAGTTTAAAAAAAAAAAAAAAACCACACCAACAACATGTCCATACACACACAGATACACCATCCATTGAAAAACTATTGAAAACCAAGAGAAAATCTTAAAAGCAGCCAGCGGTGGGGGAAAAGACACATAACTTTCAAAAAAATTTAGCAGTAAGATTGACAGTTGTGGGACTTCCCTGATGGTCTAGTAGTTAAGAATCCACCTGTCAATGCAGGGGGTCATGGGTTCAATCCCTGGTCCGGGAAGATTCCACATGCTAAGGAGCAACTAAGCCCTAGAGTCTGTGCTCTGCAATAAGAGAAGCCACCTCAATAAGAAGCTCTCACACCACAACTAGAGAGGAGTCCCTGCTCACAACTAGAGAAAGCCTGTACGCAGCAACAAAGGTCCAGTATAGCCAAAAAAAAAATTTTGTAAGATTTTAAAATAAAATCTATAAGAATTAAAAACTAAAAACGGGGAGACCCATTGGGAAGCTATTTTAAAAAAATGTCCATTTGATTGGGGATACCAGTGACCGTGAGCAGCACAGCTCTGTTAGAGTGGTAGGTGGGTGGAGGACAGATGGGAAGAGGGAAATGTCCATCCACGGAGGATGGATAAATAAGTCCTGCAACACTCAAAGAGCAAAAAACAAAACAGCAGTGAAGGTGAATAGGGATTACGGCTCAAGGATTGACGTGAGCGATTCTCAGAAACAACGCTGAGCAGATCAAACAACTATTCTGGCTCCCCACGTGCATGCTTGGTCATCTCAGCCGTGTCTGACTCTCTGCCGCCCCATAGACTGTAGCCCACCAGGCTCCTCCGTCCATGGGATTCTCCAGGCAAGAATGCGGACCGGGTTGCCATTTCCTCCTCCAGGGGATCTTCCCGACCCAGGCATTGAACCCACGGCTCCTGAAGCTCCTGCACTGGCAGGTGGATTCTTTACCACTGAGCCACCAGGGGAGACCCAATCACAAATACAGAAAGGTCAAAAAACAGGTAAAATGAAAACAGATAGTATTGAGAGATACATACGTCACCGGAGAAAAGTATAAAGGAAAGCACAGGCATGAATAATACAAAATTTGGGATAACAGTTAACTTCAGGGAGCAAGACTGAGGATGAGATCAGGAAGGGGAACACAGGGGGCCTCTAGGGTTAAGGTAACGTTCTATTCCATGATCCTGTGATGAGCACACAGGTACATTTTATTTTCTTCTCTAAAAGGTACACGTTTTGCAGGTATGCCTTATTTAGCAACAAAACACAAAGAGGTCAAATATATCCTGCAAAAAAATAAAAAATAAAAAGGAAATGAGATGAGGAAGTAGAGAAAGCAAGTGTGGATGGCGCTTCTGAGACGTTTCCCTATAAAGAGGAGCAGGGGGCGTAGTTGGAAGGAGATGTGGGGTCAGAGCATTCTCTCAGGATCAGTGGTCCTAAAGCATGTTTATGCGTAGTAGAGGGAGAGATGAGAGCTGCAGAAGGGCCTCAGGCAGCCAGGAACTAGTGCACTGGCCCTTCACTGCAGTCAGAGGGGGAAGAGAGAAGGTTGAAGGTGTGTGGCAGATTTACAGGGCTTCCCAGGTGGCTTGGCGGCTAAAGGATCCACCTACAGTGCAGGAGACACTGGTTCGATCCCTAGGTCAGGAAGATCCCCTGGAGGAGGGCATGGCAGCCCACTCCAGTATTCTTGCCTAGAGAATCCCATGGACGGAGGAGCCAGGCGGGCTACATTCCATGGGGCTGCAAAGAGTCGGACATGACTGAAGCAACTTAGCATGTACGCACACACACACACACACACACACACACACACACACACACACAGCAGGTTTGGGAGGGAGAACAGGCTGGTGTTTGTATCTGATGGCTTCCATTTTTCTCAGTGAAACAGGAGGGGTAGGGGTCATCAGCTGAGTATGGGAGGCAGGGCAGTGGGAGATGGGAGGAGCAGGTATGAAACTGCTGTCTCTAGAAATGAAAACGACAGGCTACCAGGCTACCAGAGCAGCCAGGCCAGGCTGAGAGCCCTCTTGAAAGTCGTGACTGAATTTTAAGTAAGATGAATCTGCTCAGTTGGGTGGTTCTCATCAGCTGCATTCAGCCCTCTGGGGCCTGGATCCAGAGGAGGCTGATGGTGGGACGTACCCAGGGCTTGCAGGGAGGGGGCCGGGAGTCTGTGCAGTGCTGTCCACAGTACTTCCTGAGGGGATGGAGATGTTCTATCACGTGTGTTGTCAACAGGGGTAGCCACCAGCTCCATGTGGGTGACGATTGTTTGAAGTGTGGCTAGTGAGACCAAGGAAATGAACGTGCGCTTTTACTTTAACCAATTTAAATTGAAATAGCCATGTGTATTTAGCAAAGCTGCAGTATAGAAGTCAGTTGCATTTCTATACACTAGCGATGAACATTCTGAGAAAAAAATTAAGAAAACAATTCCACATAAAAAGCATAAAAACATAAGCATAAAAAATACTCAGGAATAAATTTAGCCAAGGAAGTGAAAGATCTGTATACTGAAAATTACAAAACACTGCTGAGACAGACTTTTTGACACAGTAGGAGTGAGAGAAGGTGGGATGATTTGAGAAAGTACCATTGAAACACATATACTACCATATGTAAAATAGTTAGCCAGTGGGCATTTGCTGTATGACTCAGGGACCCTGAAGCTGGTACTCTGTGACAACCTAGAGGGGTTGGGTGGGGAGGCAGTGGGGGGTTCAAGAGTGAGGGCCATACATATACATATCTGTAGCTGATTCAGGTTGATGTATGGCAGAAACCATCACAATACTGTAATTATCCAATTAAAAATAAAATACAACTAAAAACCTGGTGAAATTAAAAAAAAACACACTACTGAAAGAAATTAAAGATGATATAAATAAATAGAAAAACATATTGTGCTCCTGGGTTGGAAGGCAATACTGTTAAGATGACAATACTACCAGGGATGTATAGATTCAGTGCAATGTCTATCAAAATCCCCCAAATATTTTTGGTATCTCGTCCTAAATATCCAAGTATGACTGGTAACTCTTAAGAAGTAAGGAAATTTGGGACTTCCCTGGTGGTCCAGTGGTTAAGACTCCAGCTCACAATCCAGGGAGTCGGGGTTCAATCCCTCATCAGGAAACTAGATCCTGCTTGCTGCAAGTAAGACCTGGCACAGCCAAATAAATTTTTTTTTAAGTAAGAAATTACTTTTTTCTGGGATCAGGAAGAATGTTGGCGGAGGGGAAGAGAGATAAAATGGATATAAAACTGATAATGATGTGTGTCTGGGTGAGTCCAGTCACCCAGACCCCCTGCTTGGGTTCTAGTTCACACAAGCAACATACTTCCTTACCACAGTGCCTGGCACACAGTAGAATAAGTGCAGGTGAACAAAGGCTACAAGGTTGACTGAGATGATACAGAGCAGCAGCGTCATCACTCTTGGTGCCCTTGGCAAGTCGCCTCATGCAAATCAAGAAAACTGATAATTGCCCTATATGAAGAGCAGTTCAGAGCATGCTTCTAGAATAAGAAAAGCTGGGTGGCTGTAGACCAATTATTTGATAATTAATAGCAGTAATATTAATTCCACAGTAACGTCTTTCTAGCATGTTGCATAGATTATGTGAGATATTGCATGCAAAGAACTTAGTAGAATCTGCAAATAAGAAGAGATTTAAAATAATAGCTATTATCACCAAAAATAAACTAAGGACATGGATGTGTGCATAAGTTGCTCCAGTCAGTGTCCAACTCTTCATGACCCCCATGGACTGTAGCCCGTCAGGCTCTTCTGTCCATGGGATTCTCCAGGCAAGAATACAGGAGTGGATTGCCACTTCTCCTCCAGGGGATCTTCCTGACCTAGGGATTGAACCTGCATCTCCTGTGTCTCCTGCACTGCAAGCAAAATCTTTACCACTGAGCCACCGGGGAAGCCCAAGAACACAAATAGGAGTTTTTAAAAAGCTCTAGTGCACCATAACTAAGCTCCAGCAAAACAAAAAGGAGTTTTGACCTGGCTTCAGGGTAACTTCAGGTGGATCTTTACAGGTTCAAATTGAACTCACCTGAATACCATACTCCTTGGGGAGGTCAAGAGTGCACGCTGGCGTTTCTGCCGCTAACGTCCACTTCCAGATGCAAACTTTCTGTGAGTGAAAGCAGACAAAGGAGAGAGAAGGTTCCTGAACACTGCTGAAGTCACCTACACCTCTCGTGGTAACCCAGTGACTTCCGCTAATTGAGCAATGCACAGTGAGCTTGGCCTCAGGCAGGGAGCCCCTGACGGGAATCTGGTCATCCGTCCACCCAGATAACCAGAGATGCCGCACTGCCTGAGGCAGAGCTGCTCACAGGGGAACGTTTGACAGGCTGGCTGTCCCAGTGGGCCCCGTACCTGGATTTCGGCATCTGAGATGGTTGCCAGATACTTAGCATCGCGGGTGATGGCCATGGCCCTAATGCCATTGTCTTTTGGGCAGCTGTCGAATATCGTGTGCACAGGAATGCTGCAAAACACGACGGGGGACACCCACTTCAGGAACAGGACAGCTGTGGTCTATCCACACTACGGAATGCCACTCCGTCACAAAAAGGAGTGAAGCGCTGACCCAGGTGACAACACGGATGAACCCTGAAGACATGGTGCTGAGGGAAGGGAGCCAGACACCAAAGGCTACGCGCTGTATGGTTCCATTTACATCAAATCTCTCGAAGAGGCAAATTCATGGAGACCGATCACAGATGTATGCTTGTTCCAGGGGGCTGTGGATGGAGGGTGGGGGAGTGGGTTGTGACTGCTGATGGTTTCAGGGTTTCTTTTCAGGGAGAAGGAAATGTTTGGGAACGAGATAGAGGCGATGGCTGCCCCCCACTGTAATTACACGCAATGCCACTGAATTGTTCACTTTAAGCGGTTACTCTTGAGACTTCCCTGGGGGTCCCGGGGTTAAAACTCTGCGCTTCCACTGCAGGGGGCCCAGGTTCAATCCCTAACTGGGGAACTAAGATCTCACATGCTGCATGGTGCGGCAAAAAATAAAGTGGTTACTTTTATGCTACATGAATTTTGGTGCTAGTGGTTTAGTCACCAAGTTGTGTCCGACTCTTTGCAACCCCATGGACTTGTAGTCTGCCAGGCTCCTCTGCCCATGGGATTCTCCAAGCAAGAATACTGGAGTGGCTTGCCATGCCTTTGTCCAGGGGATCTTTTCAACTTAGGGATCAAACCCCCATCTCCTGCGTTGCAGGCAGATTCTTATACTGACTGAGCCATACATGAATTTTGCCTTAATTAAAAAAAAAAAAAAACACTCTAATCTGGCCCTTAACATTCCTCAGCCATAAAAATGAATGCTTTTGAGTCAGTTCAAATGAGGTGAATGAACCTAGAGCCTATTATACAGAGTGAAGTAAGTCAGGAAAAAGAAAAACAAATATCATATATTAACACGTATACATGGAATCTAGAAAGATGGTACTGGTGAACCTATTTGCAGGGCAGCAATGGAGTCGCAGACACAGAGAACAGACTTGTGGACATGGAGGGTGGGAAGGAGAAGGTGGGATGAATGGAGAGACTAACATGGAAACATATACACTGCCATACATAAAATAGACAGCGAGTGGGAATTTGACGTATGACTCAGGGAACTCAAACCAGGGCCCTGTGACAACCTAGAGGGGTGGGACGGGGTAGGAGGTGGGAGGGAGGGAAGTTCAAGAGGAAGGGGGCATATGTATATTTATGGCTGATGCATATATTGATATACAGCAGAAACCAACACAAGACTGTAAAGCAATCATCCTTCAATTAAAAATAAATTCATTTTTTAAAAAAGCTCAGGGCAGCATGTAAATGTGCTATTTGTTCTCTGTCTGAGCCCAAGTCTCTCCTTGGTTATCAAGGGCCAGTTCTGGGCCAGGAGTGAAGGATGAAACGAACTGCCTCGGACACCATCCCAGCTCACAGGAAAGCCACAACCTCCTCCAGAAGGGGGAGAATAAACAAGCATAGGCTTTCTCCACAGCAGCTCAGCTGCATGTGTCAAAGTCTTCAATGCACAGATCCTAAAGGCCACCAGTTTCACTTCTACAACTTGTTTTTTCCCTAGAGAAATAATAGCAAAGGTAAACAGAGATAAATGCCAATTCATATTCATTGTGGCATGGCTTTCACAGCAAAACTGGAAACAACACAGATATCCATTGTTATGGGGTTTATTTAACAAATAGCATGGTAAAACCATATAAAGAAAAAAATATGTCACCTTCAAAAAGAATGAAGTAGATTTGAGAAAATGACTAAAATTTTGTGAAAAAAGCAAATTGCAAAGCGTATACGTAGCATCATCCTGAGTTGTGTGTATGTGTGAGTGAGTGTATGTGTGTATGTATTTACAAGTAAAGAAAAAATCTGGAGGAATGAACTGCAAACTACATGGTGACTCCGGATATAGGCTTGGGTGAAGGGGGACTTTCTTTTTTTTTAAATTTCTACATGTTTGTATTATGTCACTGACAACACTTTAGAACTGTATGAAGCAGACAAAGCCTTTACATATGCACAATTAGACAATATATGAATATCTGAGAGAGTCAAAGTAACCAAAAGAAACAGTTGAAGAAATGATGGAAGTGAGTTGTGATGTGGGGGAGGCCCTGACCTCCACTGGAAGAGCAGGTGGAAAACTTAATCCAGGTACATGGGCTGTGTGGATCGATGGTGTTTCTTTTTTATTACTTACTTATTTGGCTGCACCAGGTCTTATCTGCAGCACGTGGGATCTTTGACCATTCGTTGTGGCAGCACATGAATTCTTAAATCTCAGCATGCTAGATATAGTTTCCTGATCAGGAACTGAACTCAGGCCCCCAGCTTTGGGAGTCTTAGCCACTGGACACCGAAGAAGTTCTCATAGTTGGTTTTTCATAATGGAGACCTTAATGTAAAGAGGCCTCAGTATGTCACATTGGCGTACCAATTGGCTGGAACCAAGTCCACGTGCTGGCTGAGGGCCTGTCTGGTTCTCTGTCACTTGAGAAACTTTATGCCACTGAGAAGCAGCCCCCAAAATTCCCTTGAGAAGGGAGTTCTAAAGTTGTCAGGAATGCCATACTGATGTCCATTGTGGGGAAATGTATCTCATCTCTGGAGATAGAATTAAATGTAGAGAAGATGAAGTCAGCTGGACCTGTACTATTAACATTCGTGATAAGTGATTTATTTTTTAAAGGACTGAGTCATGTTTAAGAGAATTTAACATATCAGAGTCTCTGATATGTTAACAAACAGATTAATTTGTGATTCTAATTTACAGTCTGTAGTTGATTTAGACTTGTGATTTTAAATTCAAATTGTATTAGGTTTATAAACAATATTAGAACACTTAAGAGAACTTAAGACTTGCCACATCTATGTCTAGCTTATTGCCATATTTATGTCTAGTTTATTAGATTTATGAGAATTACTTAAGTACTGATGAAGGATTTATTTGTTAATCAGACTACTAAAGAACTTAAAGATGAAACTGAATATATTCCAATTCTAAATGCAGTTCACAATGCTTAAAAGGAGATAATAACAAAATTTGTGAGACCAAACACTAATCAGAGACCCCCTTATAGGCAATTGCAAAAACATGCTAGATTTGCAGGGTTAGGATTCAGGTGAACTAATAATCCCAAAAGAAGTACGGTTTATCACTTTAATAAATGAATATTAATTCTAACACCAAATATCCTTTCTGGGTTCCCCAAGTCATCATTTGCAATATCATAAAAACTCATTATCAATGAATCATTGCATTGTTAACCAGAGACACACTTTACTTTGCAGGTAAAGAAAAAAATTACTGCAGAGTCACCCCCAGTCTAATGGGGGAGACAGTTCTATAAACGAATAAAAAGCAAAGGATAAACACAATTTGAAAGGAGCCAGCTCTGCCTGGGCAAAGGGTGAGAGAAGAGACACAGTGAGAGGCCCGCCCTTCCTGCCTCAGGACAGCTGTGTCAGGCAGCTGTGTCATCACCCGCAGCTGAAAAGCATGTCATTGCTACAGACGACCGCTAGGCACACAGAAGGGAATTTCACTTCGCTGCAGAAGTGTTTGCGTGGCTAGTGTGTGAGGTGCGAACCCCCTGCAACAGGGGCTGAATTGGCAATGAGCAGTCCCTGGAGGGTTCTCAGCAGGGGAGCAACACAATCGGATTTTGCATTTGGCTCAAAGATCAAGCTCAAAATGTTGTGGAGAGGGACTGCCTTGGTGATACAGTGGTTAAGACTCTGCATTTCCAAAGCAGGGAGTGTGGGTTGGGTCCCTGGTCAGGGGACTAAGATCCCACGTGTCACATGGCCAAAAAATAAATAAGATCTTTAAAAAAAAAAGTGGCGGAGGAAAACCATATGATACTGTTGGCCACACGTGTATTTAATACAACAGCAAATATTCTGGAACGAAATGCTCCAAATTGACTAGAGGACTAGGATTGGAGATGGTGGCCCAAGGAGACTAGCTTCCAATTAAAATGTATGAAAGTAACTTAAAAAAATCAACAGATGAATAGATAAACAGTATGTATATTCATGCAATGGAATCCTAAGCAGATATAAAAAGGAATGGAATATTGATTCGTGCTACAACATGGAAGAAGTTGGAAAATATTATGCTAAGTGAAAGAAGCCAGACACAAAAGCCACATATTGTATGACTCCGTTGACTTGAGATGTCCAGAACAGGCAAATCTACAGAGACAGAAAGTAGATGAGAGGCTACCAGAGGCTGAGGGGAGAGAGAGTGAGGAATTCATTCCTTCAGGTTTTCTGGTTGGGTGATGCAAGTGTTCTGCAACGGTGGGGCTGACTGCTGAACATTGTGAATGTAATTAATGCCAGGGAACTGTATGTGTAGAAGTAGCTCAGGAGCTTCTCTGGTGGCCCAGTGGTTAAGATTCCATGCTTCCACTGCAGGGGGTGAGGGTTCGATTCGTGGTTGGAGAAGTTCCACATGCTGCACAGTGTGGCTAAAAATAAATAACTAAAAGGAAAAGTAGTTCGGTGCCATGAGGGGTGGGTTGAAGAGCAAAACTGCAAGAGGAGCAGGAGAGATCTGACAGGAGGTTGTTGTTATGGCCCAAGCAGGAGAGGATGGGCAGAGGCAGAGGTTATTTGGAGGCAAAGGCACAGGACTTTTGGACATTTTGGCAGAGGAGGCCCATGGGACCAGCAGGTGGAACGCCCTCCAGCAGTGCCCCCTCAGCAAACACAGGAAACACTGAGAG
This sequence comes from Oryx dammah, assembly GCF_014754425.2. Taxonomy (NCBI): domain Eukaryota; kingdom Metazoa; phylum Chordata; class Mammalia; order Artiodactyla; family Bovidae; genus Oryx; species Oryx dammah. The sequence goes on from NW_024070196.1 coordinate 52,769,688, forward strand.
TAAGATGGTCCGGTTTCAAGTGCTGGGTGTGCTCCTGCCAGGCTGGAGAACATCACCAGCAGCACCCGCGTCCCCTCATGCCACAGCTAAGGAACGGCCAGAGGAGGATAAGGCTGAGAAGAATCTGAGAGGGAACAGACAGCACTGGGTGGAGAACCAGGGGCACAGGGTGTCAGAGGAGTCAAGAGGAGTGAAGGGTGTTGAAAGCCCCTGAGCAGCCAAGCGAGGTAAGGACTGCGGCTAGGTAACACAGCCCTATGGACGCCACGGGCCACCCGGAGGAGGGAAGTTCCTGTTTCCAGAAATTCAGTGTAACTTCCTAACCTTCCTCTCCACCCGAACTCATCTAACCCACCTCACCTCTCCCCACCCCACCCCGCACACCCAGTCAAGCCCTTACAATGAAGGAAGCTGACACTGCCCTCTATCTCTAGGACCAGGAATTACGAAAGGACACACATCTGGGAGCATCTGCCCTGGGCCGGGGATTGTGCTCTGGATCTTCATCACAATCCCGTAAGGTGAGTAGTGTAGGTCAGACGGTGCGCCCTTCAAAACTCATTCCATCCAGAACCTCAGAATGTGATCTTACATGGAATCAGAGTCTCTGCAGGTCTAATTAGTTAAGTGACGTCACACTGGCTTAGGGAGGACCCTAAACCCAATGACTGGTGTCTTTAGAGGAGAAAAAACCTTACAGAGAGATACGGAGGGGAAAACGCCACGTGAAGCAGAGGCTGAAGGGACATGTCTACAGGTCAAGGGCCACCAAGGATGCCAGTGACTACTTGAAGTCAGGAGGGGAGCATGGGACAGATTCTCTCTCAGGGTCCCAAGGAGCTCCCTGCAGACACCCTGACTTCAGATGTCTGTCCTTACGAACAATGAGAGAATAAATTTCTGTAATTTATGCCACCTAGTTGGGGGTTAATTTTTTTGTATATATATTTATTTTACTGTGCCGAATCTTTTAGCTGCAGCATGTGGGATCTAGTTCCCTGACCAGGAATCAAATCCCAGGCCCCCTTCATTGGAAGCACAGAGTCTTAGCCACTGGATCACCAGGAAAGTCCCTAGAGGTAATTTCTTACAGCAGCCCAGGGAAACAAAGACGGTATGATTAGCCTTTTTTTTTTTTTGCAGATGGTGAAAGTCACACAACTTCTCTGGGCCCCCCAGCTGGGTAAGTGTGAGTTGGCCTCCCCTCAGGCCAGCGTGCCTGGTAGCGTCAGTTGCTCAGTTGTGTCCAACTCTTTGAGGCCCCATGGACTGTAGCCCGCCAGCTTATCCATGGGATTCTCCAGGCAAGAACACTGGAGTGGATAGCCATTCCCTTCTCCAGAGGATCTTTCTGACCGAGGGCCCGAACCCAGGTCTCCTGCATTGCAGGCAGATTCTTTACCATCTGAGCGACAGGGTTTCTGGTTTAAAGAGCCAAGAATTGTCCATGTGAAATTCACCAAAGTCATGTCACTCCCCTGGGCCTTGAGGCAGGAAGACAAGCTCTCCTGGGACCCTTGCACCTTGCCCTGCATCCCAGCACCGGCTTCTCTATCCCCAGACCAGCATGCCTCATTTTCTGTGGGTTACAGTGGCCCATTACTGTATGTAAAGGAGGAGGCGGCGGCTCTGACGTGCCTACCCTGTGAAAGAGTCCCATATGATGATCAGGCAGTCGGGCCCTTTGTCAGCCGTGGCGACCCAGCGCCTGTCTTCGCTGATGCAGAGGCAGGAAATGACGTTGGGGTGGCCCTGCAGACGTGGAGAGAAGATGCTCTGAGACATGGAAGGTGCAGCCCGGCCCTGGCGCCAGCAGGAAAGGTGGGACCCCAGAGAGAGACGTGAGCTGCCTGTCCAGTCTCCACCTCTGAACATCCAACTCCTGCCCACTTTCCTGGTGTTACTCTACAGCCAGAGGTTTTCAGACTTTCCTTTGAAACGCTTGTGGGAGGGACTTCCCTGATGGTCCAGGGGTTAAGACTTCACCTTCCAATTCAGGGGGTGTGGGTTCCATCCCTGGTCAAGGAGCTAAGATCCTACACGCCTTAGGGCCAAGAAAACATAAAACAGAAGCAATATTGCAACAAATTCAACAAAGACTTTAAAAATGGCCCACATTAAAAGTAAAAAAAAGTATTAAAAAAAAAAAAAAACACACAGGATAAGCTACACTCCCCACAAGAACAGTGGCTTCCTAGGGGTCGAGGCATGTACCTGACTCTGAACCCTGGTTGAGAATAAATGTCTGGGTCCTCTCAGGTCCCACCTCCTTGGACTCCCCTGCTGGCCTCATCTCCCTTAAAACAGCTCACTCGGGTCCCTGAGCAGCTCTGGAGCCAAAGCCTCCTTGCTGGCCTCTGCTTTCACTTGTATCCTCCTATAATCCTCCCCACACAACAGGAATCTTCTGGAAACACAAACAAGAGATGGCAGCCAGGAAACCACCCCTATTGCCCTCTTTCCATGTCACCCCCTCGCTCACTCTGGCCTCTTCTCTGGGCGCCACACAAAAGGCCTGAAAATCTGGAGCTCTCTCTGTCGGGGACGCTCTTGCCTACAAAACTGCCCCTGGTTGGCTCATGCTCAGCCTTCAGGTCTCAGCAAAAATAGCACGTTTCTATTCCCTGCCTACCAGTTCAGAGGAAGTCTTCTCAGACCTTGATTTTTCTCTTTTAGAGCACTTTCACATACCCATTCCAGCTATTATAATCTTTATTTTTATGCAATTTTATTATTTATTTATTTATTTGCCTGTGCCAGGTCTTTAGTTGCAGCTCGTGGGATCCTCAGTCTTCAGGGCAGCATGCTGGACCTTTTAGTTGTGGTGTGGGAACTCTTAGTTGCAGCACACAGGATCTTCAGTTGTGGCATGTGGGAACTAATTCCCTGACCAGAGATAGAACCCAGGCCCCCTGTTTTGGGAGCACAGAGTCTTAGCCACCAGACCAGCAGGGAAAGTCCCTAATCTTTAGTTATGTATTTACGCGTTCACTTGGTTAATGTCTGCCTCTCCATGGTGGGGGGAACTAGGTCTGTTTCGTTCATGACGTCATCTGAAACATAGTGGTTATGACAAATACAAATGGAAATGAATGAATGGCCGAGGCCCCGCCCAGCCATTCCCTCTGGGGAGGCTGGACGCCTGCCTGGCCGCTCCCTGCTTCTCAGCCCATCTGCCCCTCCTCCACATCCCTACCATCACACTGTCCCTTCTCCCCCTGCTGTGCTCGGCGCTGCACATTCAACTAAGCGCCAAGAAGAGTGTGCTGACTGTGTATGTTTCAGGACTTCTAGGAGCAAATTCCTGAAGTTACACCCATGTGTCTTGGATCCCTGGCAGGATGCTGAGTACTGGCTGACCTCTTGGAAAAATACTTGGTGAAGCTTTTGATCTAGGCATTGACTGAGGAAGGTCCTTATTAAAATATAGGTCAACTGAAAGGGGGTGATGTGGAACTGTTTATCAGGTTAACTAGTAGAAATTCAGACACTGGAAAAACATTTGGACAGGTAAAAGAAAATGAAAGGGGTCAAAAAAACATCCGGAACAGAGGAAGCAGTGCAGTGTTGGGGACGGAAGGTGTGTGGGGCATTTAGGGAGGCACTTAGGGGGTGTGAATAGAAACAGATGCTGGAGGGAGGCGAGGGAGGAGGACAACTGACCTACTTAATACTTTCAAGTTAGGAGACCTGAGCCTAAGACCTGGCTTCGCCACCTGCTAGAGCAGCCTTGGACCAGTCAGCTAAATTGACCTGAGCCTCAGCTTCCTCTCCTGTGAAATGGGGATATCAACACCCTCTTTTCAGCATGAGTAGGAGGATCAAAGCCCTGAGAGCTCTGGAAAGGAGGCTAAGGGTTAACGAAGTCTGAATCCCCACTGAAGAGCTTCCCTTTGCGTTCATCACTGTCCTGTAGAGACAACATGGTCTCTCCTGACCCCATTTTTACAGAAATGTAAAAAAATAGAGACACTTTAGACTCTAGTTACTATAAAATTAAAGTCAACTGCTGTTTGTAAATTGATTCTGATTAGAATCAGAAAGACAACAAACAGCAAAAGTTGTTTGCAAACAGAATTCGCTATGGTTCAGAAGGGAGGAAGGAACACGTGACTGAGATAGAATGAGGTTGGTCCTGGAAATAAAAAACAAAGTGCTGTATTCAAGTTAATGACAACCTCTTTCACCAGAAGTAAGAGAAGCCTGCAAACCTGAAGATGGTGCTGGCTGTTCTTGAGGACATTGTAGATGACCCCAGTGTGACCACTGGCGTAGAGAAGGACTCTCTGGTTTTCTCGAATGTAATAAACAGGAAGGGTACTGTTCCACCCGAATGACCAGGTCATAGTCTGTAAGACAAAGGTAAAACCAGCAGGACACTATGGTGTGTGAGCCCAGAGCTGGGCTGCGGGGCGATCCTAGCACGAGTCCTGGAGGAAAAGGGTTCACATCATCAGCCAATAAAGAGATACCACATTGGGACTTCCCTGGGGGTTCAGTGGCTAAGAACACACCTTTCAACATAGGCTATGTGGGTTCTATCCGTGGTCGAAGATCCCGTGTGCACGGGGCAACTAAGCCCTCAGGCTGCAACTCAGATCCAAAACTGCCAAAAATATAAAACTACCAATAAATAAAAAATTTTTTAAAGAGAGAAACATCACCTTGAGAAGTCCTCAAGAACATGCTACTATGTGGATGACCCCTAAGAATGTGATGCTAAGTGAAAGCAGTCAGATGCGAAGGACCACATAGTGTATGACCCCATGTATATGGAAATGTCCAGAATAGGCAAATCCATAGAGATGGAAAGTAGGTCAATGGTTTCCAGGCGCTGGGGGAGGAAGTGGGGAGTGACTGCTTACTGTGTATGGGTTCTTTTTGGGGTGACAGAAATGTTCTGAAATTAGATAGTGGCAAACGTTGCATAACCTTGTGAATGGGCTAAGAAACCAAACAATTGTACTTTTTTTTTTTTGGCTTCGTCAGTTCTAAGTTGCGGCATGCAGGGATCTTCACTGGGTTATGAAGGATCATTCACTGCAGCACACAAACTCTCTAGTTGTAGCAATGAAGACCTAGCTGCTCTGAGGCATGTGGGATCCTAGTTCCCCAACCAGGGATTAAAACCCGTGACCCCTGCATTGGCAGGTGGATTCTTAACTACTGGATCACCAGGGAAGACCCAATTGTACATTTTAAAAGGGTAAATTTTCATAGACATAGAAAACAAACTTATGGGGAAAGTGGGTTGGAAAGGAGGGATAAACTAGGAATTTGAGATTAAAATATACACACTACTATATATAAAACAGATAACTAACAAAGACCTACTGTATAGCACAGGGAACTATGCTCAATATCTTATAATAATCTACAAGGGAAAAGAATCTGAAAAAGATATATATACACATACACATATATATACATACAAATATATATTATATATAACTGAATCACTTTGCTGTACACCTGAAACTAACATTGCAAATCAACTGCATTTCAACAAAAATAACTTTAAAAATTAAAATAAAGGGTACACTTTACAGGGATGTGAAGAACCTGGGACCTTTATGCATCACGGGTGGGAGTGTGAAACAGTGAAGCTGCTGTAGGAAACAGTATAGAGGTTCCTCAAAAAAACTGGAAATAATCCTCGTGTGATCCAACCGTTACACATCTGGGCACATTCCCAAAAGAACATCAGTCAGTCTCGAAAAGATACGTGTACACCCGTGTGCAGAGCAGCACGTTTTGCAATGGTCAAAAGGCAGAGGCAACCCCAGGGTCCGTGGACATATGAATGGATAAACAATGTGTGAATATTATTCAGTCTCCAAAGGGACAGAGATTCTGACACATGCTCTAATGTGGATGGGCCTTTAGGACATAATGTAAGTAAAATATGCTAGTCACAGAAAGACAAATATAAGCTGAATGGTTCCACTTGTATGAGGTACTGGGAATAGTCAAATTCATAGAGGTGGAAAGTAGAAGGGTGTTGGCAGGAACTGGGTGGGGGGTGGGGAGTTGGCAGCTGCAGGTACAGTGTATGTTTCACAAGATGAAGAGAGTTATGGGGATGGCGATGATGACAGTTGCACAACTCTATGAATGTATTTACTGGGTTGGCCAAAAAGTTCGGTTGGGTTTTTCCATAACAGCTTATGGGGTTTTCCCTGGTGGCTCAGTTGGTAAACAATTCACCTGCAATGCAGGAGACTCACGTTCGATCCCTGGGTCAGGAAGATCCCCTGGAGGAGGAAATGGCAACCTACTGCAGTATTCTAGCCTGGAAAATCCCATGGACAGAAGAACCTGTGGGCTACAGTCCAACCAGGATTAAAACCCGTGTCATAAAGGGCCAGACACGACTTAGCGACTAAACCACCACCACCTAACATGGTTTTTCCTTACAGAAAAACTAGAACAAACTTTTTGGCTAACCTAACAAAATCATTTTACATGTAAAAATGGTTATGACGATAAGTTTTATATTATGTGCCTTTTAACACAATCTGATTAAAACTATTTATTTATTTATTTGGCTGCACCAGGTCTTAGCTGCAGCACGTGGTATCTTTAGCTATGGCATGAGAACTCAACTGTGGCATGTGGGAACTAGTTCCCCGACTAGGAATAGAACTTGGGCCCCCTGCATTGAGAGTCTTAACTACTGGCCCGCCAGGGAAGTCCCTTACCATAATCTTTTAAGAAACAGTTAAAAAAAATAAAAAAGAATAATTAAAAAAAAGAACAGTTAAGAGGGTGGATTTTATGGTATGTGATTAATAACTCCATTTAGAAAGAAAAGCAAAGATGCAAGGTAAACACAGGTATGTTTACTGTGTAAGAATTCAGTGAGTTCTACACTTGTGTGTGCACTTTCTCTTTGTATATTTCAATAAAAATATTTCCTTTAAAAATAAAGGAAAGCCTTCAACAGTAAATAGAAACAACTTCCTATTTACCTACTCCCCAGAACCTAGAACCCAGTTCAGTAATCAGCCACACAGTGAGCACTGATTGTTGTGAAATTCAATTTACTGAATGAGAGTATGTAGAATGGATAAGTTATAATAAAGTCACTAAGTAACTTCTTAAGGAAGGCAATTATTTAGCCTGAGTATTTGTTCCTTACTCACAATTCTCCCTGGAAGGACAAAGTATTCAATATAAAGAGATAAAATTCTCTTAGGAGGATTAAAAACCCCATGTTTCTAGTAACAAGTAAAATAAAGTTAAAATTTCCTGAAATGAAAAATAACAGGTACTATAAATACGACTATTGCCTTCAATTCAATAGAAGTTTGTTTATGTATATTTTTGTTTTCAATGTCTCTTACAAAAATTACAGATAAACTGTGGTACATTCATACAATGGAGTATCATTCAGTGATAAAAAAATAAATGAGGGGGGATTTCCCTGGTGGTCCAGTGGTTAAGACCACCTTCCAATGCAGTGGGTGTGGCTTTGATCCCTGGTCCCGGAGCTTAAACCTTATGGCCAAAAAACCAAAACGCAAAACAGAAACAATACTGTAACAAATTCAGTAAAGACTTTAAAAATGGTTCACATCCCCCAAAAAAGAAAGCAATGAAGGAATTCTCTGGCAGTCCAATGGTTAGGACTTCCCACTCTCATTGCCAAGGGCCCAGGTTTGATCCCTGGTCAGGGAACGAGGATCCCACAAGCCACAAGACATGGTCAAAAAATTAAGTAAAATTAAAATTTTAAAAATTAGAAAGAAATTAGCTAGTAAGCCAGAAGAGATGGACTTCCCTGGTGGCTTAGATGGTAAAGCGTCTGTCTATAATGCGGGAGACCTGGGTTTGATCCCTGGGTCGGGAAGATCCCCTGGAGAAGGAAATGGCAATCCACTCCAGTACCATTGCTTGGAAAATCAGATGGACAGAGGAGCCTGGTAGGCTACAGTCCATGGGGTCGCAAAGAGTCGGACACGACTGAGCGACTTCACACACACCAGAAGAGACACAGAGGAAACTTAAAGGCATGCTAACTAAGTGAAAGAAGCCAATCTGAAAAGCCTATATAGTGTATGAGTCCAACTACATGACATTCTGGAAAAGGCAAAACGATGGAGACAATTTAAAGAAATTAATGGTTGCCAGTGGCTGGGGTGCTAAGGGAGAGGGGGAGATGAACAGGTGGGGCACAGGAGATTTTTAGGGCAGTGAAACTGCTCTGCATGAAACATCAGAGGTAGATATGTGTCATTATGTATTTGTCAAAGCCCAGAGACTATACAGCACACAGTGAACCCAAAGGTACAGTATGGACTTCAGGCAATACTTACGCTTCCCTATTGGCTCATCGACTCCGACAGATGTACTGCATTCATGCAAGAATAACAGAGGAGACCAGGGGGGAAGAAGGCACAAGGGACTACACAGGGATTCTCTGTTTTTCACTCCATTTTTCTATAACCTAAAACTGCCACCCCCCCCCCCATAAAGTCTATTTTAAAAATTAACCAAGGCTGATGTGGTAGAGTGTTTAAAATAATGGTTATGTAATTAGTTACCAAAAATCAGTGAATTATATTGGAGCATAGAGATGAAATCTGGTGCATTTCCTTTCTGATATTTGAATGATACTTAAGGTTAAATGATGGACCATATATTTCTCCCAAGACAGACAGAGTGGGGCAATGTGGCCGATTTCTCTCCTACACACTTCATTCTCCATTGTCTCCTCATTCTATCTGCTCATTTGCTGTAACTTATATTTATATTTAGATCTTTTATTGCATGGGCGTGAGTGGTAGAATTATGGAATCATAATTGTCTCAAGCTGTACCTTCTAGGAATGGAAATATTCCATATCTAGCTGGATCTTGTTTTAAATTAATTTAGTTGGCTGTGCTGGGTCTTAGTTGCAGCACACAGGATCTTCATTGTAGCCTGTGGGGTCTAGTTCCCTGACCAGGGATCAAACCAGCACCCCCTGCATTGGGAGTGTGGAATCTTAACCACTGGACCATCAGGGAAGTGCCCTCTAGCTTCTTAAAAGCCAATTTCTTCATGTGAGAGGGTTCTTTTGGAAACCTAGTAATTCTAAAAGGCCTTATAGTCATCCTGGAAATTTATTTTCCAATTTAACAAATTATTTATAAAAATAACACATTCTTAACTAGACTCCTGCCTCCAGGTAAAACAACTCTTCCAAGATAAAACTAGATGGACCTCACTCAGTAGTCACAGAACTTCCTTGAGCAGTCCTACCATTAACCAAAATCACACAGGACTCATATTCATTGCATTTTCCACTAGTTTCAACGTTTATGATGGATGATCATGGGGACAGTCACCTCTCGTATTAATCTTCTTCTAAAACATGGTGATCTGGAAAACAAAACTTGATTGTCAAAACCAGATTTCACTATATTTGATAGTCATATGATTCCTTCTCATAAACTCACGATACTTTGTTTTTGGGGTGGAGATGGTATCCACGGTTATGCCTATTTACCATGAGCACTTCAACTTATGATAGGCCTCTGGAATAAGGCAGGGGACCCAAAAGGAAAAGGAGGGTGCTGCGGCACATAGAGAAGTATACGCACTGAGGAGTTAGGGGAGACACACTGACTGAAGCCAACCACCCTAGCCAGGCAGCATAAGCAACCGCTGCATGAATTATTTCACAACAGGAGGTCCCAATAAGGAACACAACCCTCCTCGCTGGCACCCATCTTGGCTGAATAATGCCTGCACCACCAGGAAGGACCCTGATTGGCCAGAGACAACCTGGACACTAATCCCATCACCATAAGACCTGAGACTGCGAGCCATGTGGCAGAGCAGTTGTCCTGGGTTCCCTCACCCTCCTGCTTTCCACCTGGGTGCCCCTTCCCACTAAAGTCTCTTGCTTTGTCAGCACGTGCATCTTCTCAGACAATTCATTTCCGAGTGTTAGACAAGAGCCCATTTTCGAGCCCTGGAGGAGGTCCCCCTTCCTGCAACAGAAGCACCTTTGGTGAGGGCAAGAAATTAGAAACAGCATAAATGGCCATCACTAGGGAAATAGCTGAATTTAAAATGAGGAAGTGGCTACACATGCCCTGATGCAAAAAAATCCTCTAAGAGATATTAAGTGCAAAAGCATTTTACAGAGATGCAGAA